>NC_022016.1:7611393-7614727 GCF_000317375.1 Microtus ochrogaster
TCTTCTTGTACGGACTGGCCTGGATTAATTAAATTCGCCTTTAATTCCAGGCCTAGGGATACTGCCTTCCTATGCCTGGTCCTTTCTTTTGCGCAGAGAAACCTAGACACAAGGCATGTTGAGGCCTGGCCACACGACAAGCAAAGTGGAGCACTGTGAAGACATGGCGACCTGGGAGGCAGGGCCTGCGACTTGGTCCTGGATCCACCTTGATCGTGCTGTGCGGACCTGTAGGCGCCAGGCTCTCTGGGTCTCAGCAGCTACAAGAGTTAAGTTGCAATGGTTTCATTGCACAAGTTGATTCTCCAGCTGCAGCTGTTCCCAGAGGGGCAAAAGGTGGATGCTGAGCAAACACAGAAGCCTTGAGGGCCTGAATACTAGAGAGGCACAGAGAAAGGTAACTAGGGAGCTACTCTGGACCAAACTGTGCCATCCACCCCCAAATTCACACGTTAATATCCAAACCTCAAGTGTGGCCGTTTCTGGAGCTGGAGTGACTGGGAAGTAATTAGGGTTAAACAAGAGCCCCATGGTGGAGCCTCGTGAGGACGTTAGTAGCTTCATAAAAGCATTCTTGGACCAGCAGGAAAGCTTAGTCAGTAAAGACGTTTGTCATCAAGTCCGATGACCTGAGTTTCATCTCTGTGACTTACATGGTGGAGGGAGAGAAGTGACCTCCACACACTTTACTATATGGCCCCCTCCAACTCCAAGATAAATAAATTTATGAAAGTTATTCCTTCCAACGGAGGACAAACTGGTTGTCTGCAAGTTTGGTAGTGGACCCTCCCTGAAGCCTAAGCCACCGGACCCCTGACTTGGCCTCCAGTCCCTAGCCTGAAGAAATACTCTGCCTGATTAACCACCCAGGCAGCAGTTTCCACCATCCACGAAGAACAGGGAGGAGCAGCTGCTACTTCCCTGCTCACCATCGCACCCTGAATGAAGCCTGGCTCTCCCATTGGCAAGCACAACAACAGGCTTGTCACGTGAACACACAGAAAACACGTAGCAGAGTACTTGGGCCTGTTACTACATCATGGTGAAGCTGTCACCGCATCAGGGCTGAACTCTTGAACTTCTGTTCTCTATGAACTACTCAGCCCCAAGTGTTTCATTACAGCAACAGAACACGGCACATATGTTAGCGCGTGCATGGTGGGGAATCCAATCCAATGGAGTCTCTAAATCTCAACTCCACCACTGCTGAGAACCAGGACTGAGAACCAGAGCTGTTCGTGCGGCAGAAATGAACACACTGACTGCTGGAGGTGGCCATGACCACCTCCAGGTACAAAGGGAGCTGTCGAAGTCCTAGCCAAGGCCTGATCTCTCCATGGTTTGCTAAACTCAGAATAGGACAAAAAGGAACACCACCATCCCCTCCCCAGCTCACCTCATCTTCTTGTTTCAGCCTCCTACCCACCCCATGTCCTCACTAGCTGCAGGCCACCCTGTGGGGACAAGAGGAGCTGTGGATCACACAGAATGTGTAACTCTAATCTGCTTTCCCAACACTGCAATGCTGGTCAAAAAGCCCTCCCTGAGCCTTTGTTTCCGCGTCTCTTATGTGAGAATCCTTGCTGGACACAAGGATGCGTGGGGACATCTGTCAGGAGTCCAACTGGGGTACTGGCCTGAAGTGGATGCCTATACAAATTTCAAATCGTCGTTCTGACTATGACAACTCTGGCTTATGATGTCACTCTCACCACCATGAAGCCTTCCTGGCACGACCGAGCTGCAATCCCTAGCAGAAGTCTCCTTTCTTTCCCACAGGTGACTCTCACAGCATCTGGCACAGCTGCCCCTTTCTGACTTCACTGTCCAGCCTCTCTGTCACCGCCTTGTTCTACTATCTTCACAGCCCTGGCTTCTATCTGAAATGTCTTGTCCATTAATGTCTCACCTATTTGTACACCCCTAGGAGCTGCTGGTATACCATTGTATTTCCAGCATACAGCAGGCATACAGTAGATGGATGCTCCACAAATGCTCTACTGTAACACCGTATCTCCAACATACAGCAGGCATACAGTAGATGCTCCATAAATGCTGTACTGCAACACTGCATCTCTAGCATATGGCAGGCATACAGTAGTTGCTCCATAAATGCTGTACTTGCTTAATGACAAAGATGCACCTTCTGGATAAACAGGCATTGGGACTTCTGGGACAGCAGATGGATTCATGCTTAAGGTAGCCATACCCACCTGTATCAGGCCTGGGTGGAAATATACTACAGGGAGACACAGGGCAAGGCGCCAACTGAGGACTTAAGGCCACATCTGTTGATCCCTGGAACCTCCAGTAGGGACACGAGGGTTCCAGAGTGAGGAACGGCGAACAACGTCCTCCCAAGGACAGGTAGACCCACAGCACCCCACAGCCCCCTCCCTGCCCCCACCACATTCTAAATCAGTAAGGCTTGCTCTGGAAACCCAGCTGAAGCAGCCTATGGATGGGGTCACAGGAACCACTCTCTGGCACGGCTCCTGGTGCTAAGGACACAGGCAGCTCCCATCTCTTTCCTGACTCCTGCACTGAGATTTACAGGCCCACACCGCTCTTTTCCTCACTGCTCCGCATTTAATTAGGTGTCCTAATAACAACGGCATCACAAGTACTTAGATCACTTTGAATTAGTGGTGCAGCTCCTTCCAACTTCTTAAATTTTTTTTTCATATATCATTTTTAAAATAGAGCTCATTATTTTAATTATATCCATTTAAATGTACAGTGGAGCCCTTGAATATTCTCAGCACGAATCATTAGGTATATTAGTGGAAAAGCACTCCGAATCTATCTCCATGCTGACACTCCATAATCTATTCTATTTGTGTCGCTGTAAAATAGATTTATATATAGATAACTACAAAATAGTTGCTCAAGATATGCTGTGAATTTTATATTTAACCTAGTCACACTTCAACATAAAATCCAAAGACGGGCACTAGAAGGGTATTTCTCAGTAAGTACCTGCCATCCCTGGTCATTGCTTACTGCAAGTGCGGATGCCTGGAGAGAGGTCGGACCAAACGAGTCCCCTGTCCAAGCAGGCGCTGGAAGCTCCTGCCCATCTCTTGGCCAATGTGTCTTCAAGTGCGTTCCTCCAGGGCTTAGGTGTCCTGCTGCAGAGGCTCACAGGCACCCAAGAGGATGGGATGGAGAGGACAGCCTTGAGTAGGATTCTAACTCCCCGTTTCCTCAATTTTTAATAGCCACAGCTTTGTATTGTTGCCTGATGTACAGATATTCCAGTTTCTGCTTAGTAGTGGGGTGACTGGAGCTTACCCAAAAGACACATCTACATCCTAACCCCAGAATCTATGAA
>NC_022016.1:7614956-7615310 GCF_000317375.1 Microtus ochrogaster
GTATGTGTGTATGTGTGCATGTGTGTTCATATGTGTATGTGTGCATGTGTGTTGGTATGTGTGTGTATGTGTGCATGTGTGTTCGTATGTGTGTGTATGCGCACCAGGGTGGCTAGCAAGAAGCTCACATTCATTCTTCTAGCTCACTCTCCGCTTTCCCTTCCCTTCAGGGTCTCTCGCTGAACCCAGAGCTCATGGAACCATTAATCGTCTGGCTCGCCAGTTGGCTCTGAGGATTCGTTTCTACCTCTCCAGTGGTGCTGCTGTTACAGGCATGCCACCACACCCATGTGACTTTGTGTGAGCACCTGAGTTGGCTCTGAGGATTCTGTTTCTACCTCTCCAGTGGAGCTG
>NC_022016.1:7615455-7624393 GCF_000317375.1 Microtus ochrogaster
TGAGTTGGCTCTGAGGATTCTGTTTCTACCTCTCCAGTGGAGCTGCGGTTACAGGCATGCCACCACACCCATGTGACTTTGTGTGAGCACCTGAGATGTGAATCCTGGTCCTTGTGCTGTTGCTGTATGGTAAGCACTTTATCCACTGAGCCATCTCCGCGGACCCATGTGAGCTTCTTTAAAACAAACAAAACCCCCAGATGTTTGCAGACGTAGTATGTTGGAACTGAACTCATCCTATAGCCAGTAGCAAATGTTGTTAAGAGCACAGATAAGGCCCCAGAGAACTGGAGGAAGCTATCTGACATCCAGGTAGATGTGGCCATAAATCAAGGAACAATGACACTTGCTGGAAGCAGAAGGAAACATTATCCTCCTAAGGCCTCTAGCGTTGAGTGTTAACCTGCTGGGCCACCCATTTCTGACTTGGGCTCAAGATTTTAAAGGAATAAACCTCTGTTGCTCTAAGCTACCCAGCCTGACGTGCAACAGGCCCTTTGTCTCTTTAAGGGACATATTTCCCTACTATATGCTTGAAGCTTGGACTATGTTGACACTTTTTTTATATTCCCCACAGTTTTACCTCATAGCACAAAGGCACCTGTCTTCCACTGAGCCTGTACTAGGGTCTCCTTTGTGTTATGACTTCTGTGCTTTGGAAACATTATTAAGTGTCACTGGGGCCACTCACACACCAGCTGAGACAGAGGAGATGCGCACGGAGATGCTCACTAGTGAGAAGGAGCAGGCAGCATATACAATGTGGGTACCAGGACTGCACGGGATTTCACAGCACCATGGAGAACAAGCTATCTGGAATCTTTTATTTAATATTTTTGGATATCGCTCTGAAAGCGCAGGAAGTGAGAGTGTGAGCAGGGAAGGCTACTGTAACTTGTTTGGTAGGCCACAGGAAACAAACACTGGAGAGAGGGAATTCCGAAGCAATGGCGCTAAGCAGTGAAGTCTATGATCCACCCTTCTCCCCAGTTCTTACTTGTCTTGTTTCTGGCTTATTGTCCTAGGCATTGTAGCCAGTCTCCTATGCCCAAAGATTCTGAGCAAAGCCCCAGAAACAATCTGCTTCCCTGGACCCTTCCCTGGAAGTTCAAGCGCAGATACCCACCCACCCACCTGAGTTTCCAAGTCCTGCTGCCAGGTAGGGAGCCCATAGCACAGAGGAGAGCCAGTCCGGCACACGGCTTAGCACACAGCCAGTGAACGAAGGACATGCCCAAAGTCATACAACTTCTAATGATAATGAACTTAGTGTAAAAGCAATTCTGGCTTCTACTTTTCTCCAGTTAACACAAACCCCACAGCCTAAGATGACGCCATCAAGCAGATCCAAGGCCAAAGGCATGCAGTTTCTGGGAACGCTGGAGGACAGGTCCTAGTGACCCGAGGGGCCTGAGCCGGACAATCTCGTTCTCAGGCACAATTCTTCACCACTCCACCATAAACACTACCTTATGAGTTCCACAGTCTCAGGGAATGGAGATTTCAGCTCCCTGGACTTGAACCCCAATGCTGCTCACTCCCTTGGGCCGATTTGGCAAACCTTGGAGATGGGGGTCTCACTATGCTGCCTAAGCCAGTCTCACACTTCTGAGCTCAGCTGATCCTTGAGCCTCAAGCTGAGTGGCTGGGGCCATGAACATAATGATGCCATGTCAGGCTTCTGGAATTCAGCTTCTCTATCTAGATGTGGGTGGGTTACCAAAGACCCCATCTTGGCAAGGCTTCCTCACTCTACAGAGCTGTTGTTTCCACTGCCACCCGGAGCCGCGTTTCTGAGGCCCCTTGCCACTCTCTCTCCAGCCGCTGATGGTGCACTCTCCTCCTCCCAGCGCTTCCCACCTTGAACTGAACTCCCCTGCGGCCCTCCCAGCTTCTGGCTACTCTTGTGTATTTTGTGAACCCGCACCTTCCCGCACCTTTGTATGCTAGCACACCCCAAGGAGCAGCGGTGCAGTCCCTCTGCACCTATCTACATGGACCCTGTTAGTGAGCTCATGTACACTCAGACTTTTGTTTGCTTACTTCAGACAAAATTTTACTATGTAGCCCAAGCTGGCCTTAAACTCATGAACCTACCCCAGCCTCCACTCACACGCGTGACCATATCTACCTCCCGCTTTCATACTTAAACATGAACTATATGATCATAAGACTCAGGCTGATTCCTCCAGCTTGGGACTGCTCCACAGTCTGACTTATGTAAGTATCTACTCGACTCCTACTATACAACTAATAACTGTCTCAAAAGTAACAGACTTGTAGGCTGAGCAGTCGCTGGAGTCGCACACGCCAATGCTCTTGCCATGACACGGATGTGTGACAATCCTGTAACTACAGTCCTCCTCCTCATCCTGACTAATGGCTGAGATGCCTCCCTCCAGCGCCTCATGCCTCAACTCCAGTCTTCTCCCAACCAACACGCTCACAAGCAAATCCCATCTGCAAAGTGTGCCCCAAAACTCCCCCTACAACCCCAGCCACGCCTCCACTTGGAGCCACACTCCCACTGGCACTAACATCCACATGCCAGGTTCTCTCCTCTCCTATGCCCTGAGATCTCTGTTTGACAGCCAGACAGAATGATGCTGCCACATACAGTCCAGGTTTTTATCACTTCTGGGCTCAAAACTCATTTTTTTTTCTCCTGAGTATTTTCCCAGCCAACATTTTCCATGATCTCTTTGTTTCTCCAGCTAGAATATGAGCTACAAGACAGGACTTGGTCTCATTGGTCCACCGTCCTCAGAACACTTGGGTGGCACATTACAGACGTTAGCTATGAGCCTGTTCACTTGGGTGGCCAATGGCAGCGCCCACAGCCTCCGACAAGGCCAGGCCCTTTCCATGGGCAACCCATCCCTGTCACTACTGATGAGCTTTTCTTCTGGAACATTTAGAACATGGAGGGATGTCTCTGGCATGCTGCCCTCTCTGTGCTATGGCAGGAGATGGTCCAAGAGGCCAGTTTTGTGAATGAATGAGCCTTGTTCCTTTACTGTCAGCTTCCCTTTGCTCTTCCAGATGAAGCATCATTCTCCTAGGGTCTAAAACGTGACTGTGCATACCAGTAATAGACGCACACCCTTCCGACTGTGGGGTTACTATGCGTGGTGGTTTGCTGGAGTAGCTATGGCCTTGTAGGAGGAAGTATGTCATTGTAGGGGTGTGCTTCAAGGTTTCCTAAGCTCAGGACGCCCCCCAATGTCACAGCCAACTTCCTGTTGCCTGTACGATGTGGAACTCACAGCTCCTTTTCCAGCACAGCCAACTCCCTGTTGCCTGTACGATGTGGAACTCACAGCTCCTTTTCCAGCACCGTGTCTGCCACACTCCCGGCAGCCATGCTCTCCACCATGATGATAATGGATTAAACCCCTGAAACCGCAAGCAAATCCCCTCAATTAAACGTTTTCCTTATAGACTGGTCATGGTCGTAGTGTCTCTTCACAACACTAGAAACCCTGAGACACCATGGTAAACACTCCTGAGTGAAGCTCCAGGCCCTCACCTGCACCTACTGTTTCCATGCAACTCTGAAAGACATCCAGAGGCCACAGCTCTACTCACTTCTGTGCCTGGGCCCTGGCAGGGAGCAGCCAAGGTCTGCTGAGACAATGACACGGCACGTCAGTGCACACGGCAGAGGGCAGCTGGTGATGCTCTGGTGAGAACGGCACACAGCTGGGAGTGGCAGGAGGCAGTGCTCCAGGATGCGGTATCCAGGCGGGGCACTTTATGCTGGACAGTTGCTCCCACCATTCCTGCATGGCCCCTAACCAAGCAGGCAGTTCCGGTGAGAAGGCCGGGACAGTAATACCAATGGGACTTTTGCAGGGTCTCTGAGCTCCCTAATGACAGAAAGAAGATTCTGCCAGTGTCTGCCTGACTCCAAAGCTGAGGCTTTTAACTATTTGGACAGGTTCAGTTTTCACTTCTCAAAAGAAAAGAGAATAGTAAAACAGCTGTTGACTGAATTAACAGATGTGGAACTAGCATCAGGGACTCCAAGAAATCGGGAGTACCAATCCAGGACCAAGACAGTGAAGAGTGAGCGGGTCCTCTCCTCCATGGAGAAAATTACCAGGGCTTGGTGCCCACTGTTAACCTCTAATTCTTCCTAACACTGCTCGGGTAGCTGCTTGCTACAATGTATGTCCTTTGGACATACAGCCAAATCACAGACTTCTGACTGGGAGGGAGCCAAGGACTCTGGAGTGAGAGCTCAGGCTGGAGAGACAAGGAACTGGCCTGCAACCTGTGCTTACTATTCTGCCCAAGTCCCCAATCCTTGCTCCATTATCTGTCCCTCAACAACCCTCCATGTATCACTGATATATTTTAATAAATAGTCAAGAAGAAAAGATTAAATTAATAGATTGAAATTATTAACCTATTAAACAACTCTTAACATTCTAGAAACTCAAAATAACCCACAATGCATAAATACATCATTACTTTGAGATAATTCTTAGGCACTTAATTTTCTTCAATGCACAGTGTCAGTCAGCCACAACACTGACTAATATTGCTGCTCAGAGAGACAATGTTAAGATTTAAATATTAAGAGAAAATTCCCTGGTTAATTGAAAACTAAAGCAGGAAAAAAGAAATAGTCTCAGGCAACCCCATCAAATCCCAAATGTCGAGATTCAGTTGGTAAGGTGTTCTGCTTAAACCTGGAAGCTCACGTCATGGGCACTGGGGCACATGGGAGGTTGGCCCAGAACTGACCATCGCAAGGGATTAGAGTTGGTAGCATTTTAAACAGACACATGGCTTTCCTTTGCCAGTGGGATGGCAGTACCATAATTCTGAACTGTCCTGTGTGCCCTGTTCCATGCTCTCACGCATACTGACACTGCAGCTCCAGCCACCAGCGCCCACACACCCTCCACACAGGTAGCTGGGAGTAAAAGTCATGGAGGGGTCTGTGTCCAAGGTCCCACACAGCCCTGCTCAGGGCACATACAGACATGGGCAGTCTTCACACAGGTCTCAGAACCAGAATCAACATTGCTTCTGCCCACGATTTTATTTCCTGACTAGCCTATAGGTTAACAACTCCCCCTTTCCTCCCTCCCTGGCCCCTAAGATTGACAGAAGGAGAAGTTCCTCATAGGATGGTTGCTCTTCCTCCTCTGGTCCCATGCTAGCAGACGTTCTGTAGTTCTTCTCTCTGGGAAGCAACCCTTGATCCTCAGTCAGACCTTAAAACTAGTGGGTGATACACAGCGTCTGTTGTACTCAGCCATCTCTGAGTGCAGCGCTCTCCAGGGGGCACCCAGCTCAAGTAAGTAGCCCTCAGACCAACAACAGAGTCTGCCCTGTGTGTGTGTGTCTGTGTGTGTGTGTGTGTGTGTAGCATGGACAGAGGTGTATCCTTCTCATAACTCCCTAGGCTGTGCAGTCCAGCAGCCCATCACAGGGCATTTATACTGTACTAGTTATGAATAACCCAGAGGCAATTCAAAGCATATGGAAGGATGTGCAGAGATTACAGGCAAATATCACACATTCTCAGATGGGATCTGAGCATCACAGGGCTCAGCATCCTTGGGGTGGGTGGGAGTCCTGGACCTCCCTTATCCCACACAGACATTTGTCCATATCAGGGACCCAACAAGTAGCTACTTTCTCTAGTCCCTACAAGGAGACAAAAGGTGGCGTTTGCTCAGACCATGAAAAGGATGGCCAGCCTTTCAGCCCATCAGCCCAGTAGGACGCTTTCTACATAAAGGGAACAGGGGAATTTTAAGCCCCAATGAAAACAAAAGGAGTTGTGGGCATGGTTGCCCTCCAGGCAGCAGCAAGTTGAGGCAGAGATTGTGAGAAACAGACTGGAGGAACCAGAAGGCAGCTATGGAGTGGGAGGACCTTCTTTACTAACATGCTTTGAATAGTGTGTGAGCAAGTTTCAGCTGAGTGAGGTGTTTCCTCCTCCGTCAGCAGAGTCA
This sequence comes from Microtus ochrogaster, assembly GCF_000317375.1. Taxonomy (NCBI): domain Eukaryota; kingdom Metazoa; phylum Chordata; class Mammalia; order Rodentia; family Cricetidae; genus Microtus; species Microtus ochrogaster. The sequence goes on from NC_022016.1 coordinate 7,621,431, forward strand.
GGCTGTCAGGAAGAAGCCCCACTGCTCATGGGGTACACACAGCAGGACTCAGAGTAGAGAGTCATGCAAAAGTCCCAGGAGACCTAGCTCAGGTCTCTGCAAGGCCACCCCAAACTCAAACGCCCTTTGGTGAGGACGAACTGTGGACCCCGGTACTTGCAAGTGAGGCTGTCCATTTCTTTGGCTGTCTCTGCTGGGCAGAGAGAGTTGCATATGAACTTTCCAGAATCTGTTCTACTTACAATCTAGCTTTAACAGGAACTAGTTAAGCTAAAAGTGAACCATGCCTACCAGAAAAGCAACAGGTCCCATGGAGCAAGGGCACAGACAACCTTCACTGTGAGAGGGTCTAGGACCCACACTTAGCCTAGAGTCCGGCAGAAGGAGAAGGGCCATTTCTGGATATCACATCCAAGCTCTGTCACTCAGAGCATAAGCCTGGAGCCAGAGGAAGATGCTTCCTGACTGAAGCAAGCCAATTCTCAAAGAGTCTCTTCCTTCTACACCATACCATCCACTGGCTCTAGGTGACTATGGAAAGCTGGTGCTAAAGAAAGGGGTTTGTATGGGCCAGCCTTTATTCTACTGCTCAAAACCAGGATGCTACACAAGATTTACTCCCTAAAGAATGGTTATGCAGGCTCACACATGAGGTCAGTACTACATAGTCTACTGGTGAAAGGCCTGGGCTTTAAGGGTAAGACTCAGCTAAGCCCAAAGCCATTTAACTCAGTGGTGACCTTGGGCATCTTCAGCTGGATCTGAAGGATGCTAAGTACTGCCTTAGAAGGTGTTTGGAGGAACAAAGAGGGCATGTGTGATGTGAAGGTATGGTGGCCAGATCCCAAGGGTCCCTCAACAAACAACCTCCATCCTTACCCTCCCCTATACCCGGCCAGCATGGTGGCAAGCCAAACAGGTGTCCACAGAGCAGCTGCTATGTCTCAGCATCGTGAAGAGCACATGCACATTAGCAGCACACTGAGGCATGGAAGTGATCCAACCTCCACTGTCTGGATGAGGAAACCAAAATGCAGGAGACCAGCTAACAACCAGGCTGTGGCAACACCAGGAGCTGAACCCAGACAGACTCTGTGTGAGCTGCTTGGCCCTCAGCTTGGCTAGAGGGAAGGCACAGAAGATGTACAATTAACCAACTAAGCAGGGGTACAAGGTTGGGGAGAGGGGCGCCATGTGAATATGACTGCCCAGTCTGGGGCTGCCGAGAACCAATCAGGAGGAGGCCTCTCCCAGTCAGTGTGGAGCTCAAAACGCAGCAGCCCCTCGTGTGCTTACCTTCTACAGTCCCGTGGCTCTGGACCCCAGCAGTATCGCTCCTAACATCTTGCCCCCAACTCCTGTCCTCTTAAAGGAACAATGACCCTTTTCAAATCAAACATAGCTTCATCTCTGCTCGAAATCCCTAGTGTCTCCTGATGTGGAGAACAGCAAGTGCCAAAGTCTTAGCAATGGCCTCTGGGGGACTAGGAAGCCTCTTTGATTTTGCTCCAATGCAAAGGACATGCCCCAGCCAGGGCCCCCAGCCCCAGGGCCCCCAGCCCCGGGGCCCCCAGCCCTGGTGCCTGGCATCTGGAGTTCTGACTGGTACGTGCTTCCCTCAAAGAATTGCTAGGTTTAGCCCCCTTCACCTCCCCAGTGACTTTAGTGACTGAGTATCCAAGTTGAAGAACAGACTCTCACAATCCCCCTGCCACCCTCTCCTCTCTGCCAAGACACTCATTAGATCCCACAAACAGGTACTTTACGTATTTGCTCCACTAGAACCCCAACTCCTCGAGGGCAGGGCCTGGAGTCTGTTGAGCCCACTGCAGTATCATCAGAACCTAGGCAATTAGGAGTATCTTATGGAAAGAATGAGTGGATGAATGAGACCTGGCTTTCCCATCTTCAGGATCCTATGCAAACCTGCTGACCTTCTCTTAAATCTGGCTGGGAGTTGGGGGCTCACTAGCTCTTTAGGACCTTTCCCCAGGCCAAATGGTCACAGTCTCCCAAGACATCTAGAGGTGTCTATATCTGCTTAACCATGAAGCCTGTGTTTCCTCTAGACCTCCCACTTATGGCCCTCTGCCCCTTGGAACAGGAGCATTTGGCTGTTGTGGAGGGATGTGGGGAGCAATCTGAGCATCAGCTCAGCATCCACCCAAGCACCAGACCCCTCCCCTGGGCTTGTAAAAGCAGCCCAGCCTGGGTTACCAGGAAGTACAACAAACCACATTCGTGTGTTCCTTAACACCGGAAACACTGCCTCTCCGCGTTTCCCTCAATTTAACACTAACTCCTTAGCAGGTCATGCTGTTGGTTTTGGGGGTTAGCCAGAGGCCCCCAGGAGAAATAACAAAATTGAGTGTTCTAGGCCCAAAAGAGGGCACAAGAATAACAGGGCGCCATGGCTGACTGGGAGCATGGGCCTACAGAGGGAGCTGTTCACTCTTCAAGGTCATTTCTGAAGCCCATGGCTCTCTAGTCTCAGTCTTTACTGGGGGGGGAGGGGGCTGAAACCTTCATCTTTCCATCTGAAACTGGCTCAGTAAGCTCTAATGTTCCAGCGTCCACTGTACCCTACCTGCCCAGGATCACACGCTCTAGAGGCATTAGCTTAGGTTCTCTTGGTGCTTTAATATGTCAGTCACTCCTGGGGACACTGAGCTACTCACTCACCAGACACACTGTGTGGTCACTTAGAACAACAGATCTCAAACTGTGGGTAATGACCCCTTTGGAGTTTAACAACCCTTTCACAGGGGTCACCAAAGACCCCCAGAAAACAGATATTTCCACTATGATTCATAACAGTAGCAAAATTACAGTTATGAAGTAGCAATGAAAACAAATTTATGGTTGGGGTCAGCACAACACAAGGAACCGCATGAGCAGCAGCAGGAGGAGGAAGGTGGGGAAGCACGGCTCTGGGCACCGCTGGTCTCACTCACAGAACCACA
>NC_022016.1:7624498-7641860 GCF_000317375.1 Microtus ochrogaster
GGCTACTGCTGGTCTCACTCACAGAACCACACACTCACCCAGGAGCCCTGGCTACTGCTGGTCTCACTCACAGAACCACACACACAACCAGGAGCCTTTTCCTTTCCTAATGCCTTTTCTTTACTTTTTTTTTAAAAAAAATTTTGAATGGGGTCCTCCCTAAGTTACTCAGGCTAGTCTTGAAAAATGTTCTGTAACACAGGTAGGCTTTGACCTTATAATCCTCCTGTCAACCTTCCAAGCAGTCAGGGTCACAAGCCTATACCACCAGGCCCAGCTACCCACTAGACTGCAAACCCTCTCCTCCAGAACCCCTAGCTGGCCACTGAACTCCTAACTGAGACCTGGAGTGGCAGGAGAGCAGAGTGGGCAAAGATACCAGAGAAGTCAGACCTGGCAGGCAGCGTGGCCCTCCTGCATCTTTCCAGCTGAGCATCCTTGGGCACATTAATTCCTATACTTCAGCAAAAACTCAGAAAAATACAAATATGTACCTCACAAGGCATTCAGTCCCTAAAAGTATGTGGTGGAGAGCCCAGGCTGGTGAGGAAAAGATAACACACACAACCCTCTTCTACCCTTCCCTGGGTAGGAACCAATAATCCATCTCTACACTCTTCTTCATTGACTGTGGTCACGAGGTTGGAGTCAGTGCACAATCACTACTACCAGCGCTATGGGAAAACCCATCTATGTTCTCTGGCTACAATGACCCAGATCCGTGCTCCGCAGCAGGAGAATTCCCTGCATCAGATGATAAACACAAGAACCGCATTCCCGTCTGAGTGACAGTGTGGATTCAGCTTCATGTCCCTGTACGGCTTTGGACACAACACTTTGAACACTGTCTGGCACACACAAGTCGGCTGAATCAATGATCCATCTGAGCACACAGCACAAGGCCTACCTCAGCAGGTGCAAGGCAGACATGGAAGAAGGGGGGACCAGCTGGCTACACCCCACTTGAGTGTAGGAGAGGGGAGGACACCATTTCTGACAAGTTCCAGGTCTGGCCCAGCCACTCATTCTTCTGATGACCCTGAGCAGGAGAGCTCCTGGCCATGGCCTCAGCGTCCATTTATGTACAATGAGATTCTAGACAAATCACAGGCCCCTCCAGCTCTGAGCTTAAGGGAGCCACTGCTTTGGGGGCCGCTGACGCAGATACACAGAGTCCACCACCAGGTTGCAGGAGAAGTTGCATCCAGAGCACTGCTGGCCACAAGCTTCACCAGAGATGCTGCCACAGCGCTCATGGGCCTGACCTGACCAACCAGCCTGAGTTCAGCTGTCAACTGACACACCCAAGATTACCTGAGATGAGAGTCTCAGCGAGGAACTGTCACGCTGGACCACACACCTGCTCCTTCCTGACTAGCCCCGTGGATCTGCCGTTTCAGGAGACTGCTACACTGGCTTCCCCGCTATCCACTGCATCCTGGCTTGTGAGAGAAAACAAACCCATTCTCCTCCAAGCTGTTTCTGTCAGGATATTTTGTCATAGGAACAGTCTCTCTTCCAGTCCAGTCCACATACTCTGCTCCTGTATCCCCCACTTATCCATCTTTCGTACTGCGTAACACATTGTGTAAATAAGTACCTGAGCGTACGAGGTTACATGTGTTAAGGACCTCCCGCTTGGTGTCATGACAAACCCTCTCTGTTCACCGTACACAAGGCTGCTGAAACAAGGCTGAACATACCGCCCTTCAACCCAAAGGACGCACTTCCCAAAGATTCCCAAAGGGTGTTCCAAAGAACATTCACCAAGTACGTGAATCTCAATAAAAGGTTTAAGAAACGTGACATTATCATCCCTTCCCCTCCTCTTTAGTCTTCCCACAAAAACAAGTCCATCAATATTGTAAAGAACTGGTGTTTGGGGCCCAAAGGCAAATTTTTCCATGAGACCCTTGACTATATTTGTCAGGACGCCAGCTGTCTTCTCTGTCCTTTGGTTTCTCCTGCCTCCAAGGCCTCAAAGTCACATGGTCACCTGAGCTTTCCACAAGGCTCGGCAGCAGCACTAGCGCTAAACTTACCAAGTGTCAGCAGGCTACATCCAGCCTATGGATGTGTCTTTACATCTTTCTCCAGCAATGCGACCCAGCTCTTCTCTGGCCATCCCCTCCCATCTCCTGCCAACTTCAAGGGTGAGGATGGACCTCTTGTCCAGAAAGTGTCCATTGCCTTGCTTTGGAGTGATGGGTTCAGAACAAAAGTCCGGGCCCAAGTACATGGGTCCAGGAATGTCACACTAAGTTGAACTAGGACCCTAAAACTGCCACTTATCTGCTGAGTGAGATCCCTACTTGTGCTCACCCCAACTTTAGCAGTCCCTCGCTAAGTTCTCCATTGAGTCACTGTCACAGATGCCCACAGCTCATATCCTTGAGGATGTGTGGAAGCTTCTGATCTTCCCAGTGGCCGAGACAAGGGCAGGAAAGGGTGTGGTGAGGGATGTACCTGCTAACCGTGCTTTTCCTTCCAGCTGCACTGGCTCCGTCAGCCTGCAAAAGAAACCCAGAACACCTTCATCAGCCAAGGCAGAGACAGTCCGACTACCACTACTACCCTGCCTGATGCCCACAGAACACTCGCCGTCAGATGGATAGTCTGGGCCCAAATGGCTGCTCCATCCCTCTAGGCAAGAGAACCAGTCCTTAGGGCAGGAGGGAGTCAGGACGCTCACCCATTCCCATCTGTTTGGCCCTTTAAATCCAGGAGCACCTACTGCCAACACAGTCTCCCACTGCTAATACAGGCCACCAATGCCAACACAAAGCCAGTAACTGCACACCCTGGGGACTCCGTGAGAAGTAAGTAACTAGTTAAATCTGAGATTGAATTGCTCTGCTTCTATTTTCAGCTGGGATTTCCAATAAAACAGTGGCTGCAGATTTATCCCTGCCAACTGGAGGGGGAAATCCCATTATGTTAAATATTCTGTCCCCCAACCCTATGAGCAGAGGAAAGCAAGAGAGGGCCAGCTCTTAATCATTTTATTTGGGGGTAAGGGGGATGGGGAGATAAAGCTGACCAAATGAAATTTCCACAAATCAGAAAATTCTGGTGCAGATGGAAAGACCATGGCCCTGGGAGCTGTTTCCAGTCTCACGAGGACCAATTGACAATGGCCTGGGGTCACGACTCTTAGCCAGGGCTCAGGAGGACTCTGGCACTGAGACCAAAGGAGGCTACAGGATTGTGAATAGTGCCAGAATCCTCCTCCCCCACAGGATGCAGGCAATGCCCTTCTTGCTATCTCAAAATACCTGCAGCCACAGTAATTCTAGGCCGTGTACAAAGCTCAGGAGCATGCGCCCATTATCCAGAATCCAGCCAAACTGAGAGAGGCCCCCCACTTCAGGTCCCACATTTTCTAACACCCCCAGCAGGGTCAGCGGCACTCTGGTAACTTAGCACCCCACTATTTCCCTGATGAAACACACACACAGTCACTCTGCATGGATTCCTGAGTAATGACAAGATAGATAAGCCCCCCCCCCCGCCTCCCGCCACTCCTGTGGCCATCAGGTCAAGTTCTACTGCCCAATGGTCATGATCTTTCTGTTTCCAAACTATCTAAATATCAGAGCTGTGGACAAAGGACTGAGGATCTAAAGTAAAACAGCCACCTTTTGATGTGTACTTAAGAAATTAAAAACTGGTGAAACCATGAGGCTGGGTTTGAGTTGAACTGACCACTGACATGTTTAAAAAAAAAAAAAAGTAAGTTTCATCCCAAAAGGCCATGTTTTCAGTTTCTCTTGAAAACAAACCAAACCCAACACCAGGTTGTGACATTCAGTTAAACACCGTAATGGGAGAGCAGTGATGACATTTCTGCTTCTCCACAGGCCCCATTCCTTCCTCCTCTCAGATCCAGCGTCTGCTTGGTCCCTGTGAATGTCCCTGTGGGCTCCCCTTGTCTACTTCCCAGCTGAGTGCCAGGGTAGGCCATGGAATGCTCACTGTGGGTCCTCACTCAGAAGACCCTCTTTATACAAAGTCTCACAGCTATGGGTACAGACCAAGGTCACTCCAAAGCCACCTTTCTCAGCCCTAGAATCCTTTGTTCTAGGGCTTTGTTTGGGAAGAGCAAGGTGACCATGGAGCTCCCAATCACCACAGAGGGAAAACAGAGAAGATGAATATAGGAGAGGTGCCACCGTATGTGTGGTTTGGAAAGAATGACAACCTGTGATGCCTGAAGAAACTGGTGGGAAGGCCGGTCATTTCACGGAATCAAAGGAACAGGATCAACTACGGCCACTTCTCTGCACCCCAAATTTCTCAAACTAGATGCAAGGCTGCTTTTGTTTCAGGAATCTCCTACAAAGCAGGAGATGTCTGACTCTGAGAGTTTTCAAAACTTGTATAATTCCAAATAATCTCTCACCTTTCAGACTAAACTCAGGGTGTAGATTTGTAACATTTTTTATATATTTTTATTTTTTATATATTTTTAATGTCTTCTCCGTCACAATTTTTAAAAGATGCATTATTTCTGCTTATGTGTGTGTGTGTGTGTCTGTGAGTTTATAGGCAGCAGAACTATATAGGTTGCTGTGGAGACTAGAAGGTGTAGGACCAAGTGGAGCTGGAGTTATAGGTAGCTGTTGCCGTGTGTGGGCGCTGGGCACCCAACACTGGTCCTCTACAAGAGCAGCAAGAGCTCTCAAATGCTGAGCTATCTCTCCAGCCCTTTCCATCACAATTGTATGCCAGGTTGGCTAGGTGCAGCCAGTGAGTGTGCAGCAGAAGGGAGGATGGATGCTCTGCTGGGGGCACACCTGACAGTCTTCACCTGTGTCTCTGCCAATGATTCTTGGCTTCACAGAGCTGGAGGTCACGCCTACTTGTTTTGTAAAAATGATTGACAAAGGCAGAATGTTCCCAACTATTCAAACTATTGTTGAAACAAGTCCTTTTGCGGAGATTGGGGTGGGAGCACCAGGTACCAGCTGCTAGAGGAAGGATTATCTAGACGGAAATGTTCATTCCCATGTGGGAATTCCGGGTCAGGATGGAGAATGACTGGGCAAAGGATACAGTGGGGAGATTCCGACAATATGTCTCTATCGCAACAGTACATGGCAAGCACAGCTTTTGTGACTGGTGTGAGGTAAATAAGGTCACATATGTTAAAGTAGTTAGCGTGGATTCCACAATAATAGCCATTAGCAGCCTCAGAAGTAGTTACAGAAGCCAAGAAGGATCTGGAGAGTATGGTCTGAAAAAGCTGAAGAGTCAGGCTGGACTTCCCAGAATCCCTTGCTCAAGATGGCATCTTAATAGGTTCTACCAGACCACCATAACCCCAAGGTTGTCTCCAATGGCCCAAATGACATCAATTACAGTTTAGCTAGAAGTCTAGGGAGGGTCCAAATTGCAACCGCTCAGATAGATGACTGAGAAGGTCACGTGTCATCCTCCACTAAGAGACTACATGCTCCAAAAGGGTGCAGCTTCACTCTGAACCTCAGGCAGACTTCCTCTAGCCCTGAAGCTCTCCACAAAGTGGGGGTGGGCACAGAGGGCTAAAATCAGATCCCTCCCCGTCCCTGTCATCTCTGCCACTCCATGTTGGGTGAACACAACCTCTATGACCAGTTAGGTATGTATGGGTCCATGGGCACCTCCTGTTCATTCCTTCTGGCTGGGAGTAAGATGGTAGCCCTCCAGCCGCGCTCTGATACCCCACCCTCTTTCCCAGCTCCACCCATAGCACCTGGGCAAGGCTATTTTTGGTTTCCTTCCTCCCTCTTCTTTCCTCCCCAACGCACGTTGAGATGTTCTTTTTCCATTCTCTTATTAAGGGTTTTCTTGGAAAGAAAATATTATTCCAAACCCAGAAATTTTATTTCTAAATTTGTGCAAATGTAAGTTGTAAGACATTAGCTGCATTTCACATTTTGTGCAAATGGCAGAAACAGGCAATTCGTGTGCTACGGGGATGGGGGCTGGCCAACGATTTCGATAAAATAAACCCTTTTTTAATTTAAATGCTAATGCACTGAATTAAAATTTAATAACTGAGGAAATTGAAAAGCCGAGCAGGAATATTGGAAATAAATCCAAGCAGAAACAGCTGAAATTAAAAATTCTAGAGAGTGGGAGGACAGCAGCTAAGCTGTCTTATATGATTACATTTTTTTTTTTTCAGAATGAAGCAAAAAAAAAAAAATCCTATCTCTCGCTGGCTCTAGGGCAGTAAATCCACAGCGCTGTGATTTATTGCTCAATTTTCCTGAGGGAAAAAGGCTTTCTTTCATGCTGAAATATTTCATAAATTTCAAGCCAGCATAAATTCTTAATTTAAAAGTTATGGAGGTCACATTTAGTGCATGGGTACAGTTCCAAAATCTTAAAGGCATAGGAGCAACAACAACAACAAAATGTGAAAAAGAGGGGTAGAATATGAGCATTCTCCTCTCTCTTCCTTTTTTTTTTCCTTTTCCATTTCGGTTTTAATTCACAAGTTAAGATTTCATTCTTAAAGATTCTTCCTGGATGGACAGAACCCAACCAAGCATATAAAGAAATGGTGTGTGTTTCTAAATCAGCTTTAAAAGACAAAGAAATAAAGATTTAATTCAATTATGGAAAGGTTTTTTGTTTTGGTTTTTTTTTCTTTTCTTTTTTCTTTCTTTCTTTTTTTTCCTTTTTCTTTTTTGTAAAGCCACTTGAGGAATTTCTGGTAAAAATTTCCTCCTTTCCCTGGCTGGGAGGGGGTGGGGGAGGGGAGGGTGGCCAATGTAATTGCTTCTCTTAGATCTCTAATCTTTTGTGCACTGTGATATATTCATTTGTTATACAGCTGTTCAGTGGCGGAAAGAATGCTGGGGCGCCCATAATTCTAAGCAAATCAATCAAAAATTAATGATTTGTCATGCCTGCACAATGGAGGAAAACAGCTCCTTGGGTCCTGCTGCCTGATCTCAAGAATGAAATGCCTTTCTGTGATGGGAGAATGGAGCCTGAGGCTAAGGTGGTACCACAAACGTGATCCCCACCTCCATGAAGATGGAGGGGCCACCATCTGAGAGTGGGCATTTCCAAGATGGCACCAGGACAGGCCCCGGCACGGTGCAGTTTTGTACTGGTATAATTAGGTTGTTGACTTTGCCGTCCCCCATAGCAATTTGAAAACCACTTCCTCTCTGGAGGTCTGACTGGCTCCCCTCCCCCAGCAAGATTTAATTTGTTCCTATGCATTATTCCCCCAGCAATGTTAAGATACTACCATCAGAATCTTCACCAACTCCACAGGAGTGCCTGATGTACCCCAGACTGTGTGCCACTCCTCCCAGGACAGACTACATCCCCCCCACAGCCATGGAGTGGCACTACATTTGTATTTTAATAAACAAAGCTTGCCTGAGGATCAGAAAAGTAAAACAGACACACTGGCCAGCCTCACAGACCAGGCAGCAATGACACACACCTTTAATCCCAGTAGCCACAGTAGCTTGCCATAGGAACCAGGCAACAATGGTGCACACCCTTAATCCCAGGACAAGAAAGGATCATAAAACGGGAGGAGACCGACCTCAGTCTCAGTCTCATTCTGAGGTTCCTCCAGTCAGGATCACCATTTTCGGACTGAGGTCAAGGTAAGAGGCAGTGGCTAAATGCTTTGCTTTTCTGACCTTCAGGTTGAACCCCAATATCTGTCTCTAAGTTTTTTATTAATTGTATTTCATGGCCATGTCTCTAGGAACCAGTTCAGGGAAAAGACTCAGCAAATACTGTTGGATTTGTTTATAGAGATCACTGCCCAGAACATTCTGATTGTAAGGTTGCCCTGGTGAACAAATCACACTGGGAATGCAGCATGGATGAAAAGTGTTTGACACACGCACGCACGCACGCATATGTGTGCTCCCATATATGGGGGCAAGAGGGCAACATGAACTTCGCTTCCATTACTTTCCTACCGTGCTTGTTGAGAAGCCTCTCACAGATTCAGCAAGAATGGCTAGTCAACAAGCCCCGGGATCCTCCTTCCCTGCCTCAGTGCTGGGATTACAAGTGCACACTGGTCCTCAGGTCTCACACGGGTGCTGGGGTCCAAACTTGGGCCCTCATGCTGGAAGCACTCTACCAGCTGAGCCACCTCCCCAGTCCTCATCAACTGAGTTTAACGATTGGCCACTCCTCACTCACCCTGTGAGTATTTCCTGGAAACCTACTGTGTGTCAAGTACTATGCTGAGTTCTGAACAACCCCACAGTGGTCAGAACACTCGACTGTTGTATCCACAGGAACTGGAAACATGCAGAGGAAATGTCTCTGCATACTCCATCATACCAATTCACATGAAAGTCACATTCTTAAGTGTCCATAAAATATATTTATATGTGTGTGTGTTCACATTTAGTATATACATTAGTTCAAAATTTTAAATTAAAATAAAATTCTGTTTCTATGTCAACTAGTATACTCAGCTCTGTAGGAAGGGTGAAGCCCTACTCTAGGAAGGGTGAAGCCCTACTAGCAAGAAGCAGCTGTCAGAACCAGGACCTGTCCAGGGAACAATCCTATGTTCCTTACTATTGATGGAGGCCAGTTAAGGAACTGGAGCCACATCAGAGCATCCTTTTCCTTTCCAATAGCCAGCACGGCCTCCAAATTGATCACATAACGAGAGAGGACTGAAATAAGAAGTCACCGCTCATCACTACAGAGTGCCTTCCTCTGCAGCTATTGGCTTAATAAAGAGCTGGAAGGCCAATAGTGAGGCAGGAGAGAGTAGGCAGGACTTCCAGGGAGAGGCAGGAACTGGAGAATCGAGTCTAGATGCACAGGAGATGCTAGCAGGACACTAAGGAAGTCAGACATATAGGATGGAGGAGGTAAAAAGTCAGGTGGCTGAATGCAGACTAATAGAAACGGGTTAATTTAAGTTGTAAGAGCTAGTTAGGAACAAGCCTAAGCTAAGGGCCAAGCTTTCATAATTAGTAATAAGTCTCTGCATCACTATACCCTCCACAAGAGATCCCTGCCGTCACAGCACCGCAGTCAAGTGGTAGGTGGTACCATTAGATGAAATCAGTAAAATGTATCATTTCTAATGGGTTCTATGAAGGGCAGGCAATGGTAGAGATGGCAGGAATGTTGGACACATGGTCAAGTTGTGTGTTGTGATCAGAATTAACAGTGGTCAGGATAGACATAACTTAGAGAACACTAGGAGGAGGCAAAGACTGGGCTGTGAGGTATCTGGGCCAGGGTGAATGGTCACTGCAAAGTCCACAAGCGGGTGTGTGTGTGTGTGTGTGTGTGTGTGTGTGTGTGTGTGCCTACTGTGCTTGTGGCCAAAAGGACGCTGATGCGGCAGAGCAAGTGAGGTAAGGAGAAGTAATGAAGAGTCAGCTCATACGGGGCCCTGAGAGGCCACTAAAGAGCCGTGTGTGTGTGTGTGTGTGTGTGTGTGTGTGTGTGTGTGTGTGTGTGTGTGTGAAGGTTTTGGCAAAGAGACACAGTTTGACTTATATTTCAGAAAGGCTGTCACGGCTGCTGTGTTGAGAACAGGCCCTGAGCAGGAAGCTGGTGAGCTACAGTTGAGGTACAGTGAGTGACTGTGGCTGGTGTGTAGCAGCAGAGGGGGTAGGAAAGAGAACGCAGGGCAGGACTCACCCACGAAATGGATGTGGGTGGGTAGAGAGAAAGATGGAATGAAAAACGTTAAAACCATGGAACAGGAACACTAAGGGAAACAAGGAGAGCTTTCTGGTATCCAATGTCAACAACCCATGGTTCATAGAGAGAGAGAGGGGTGCACCGTGTGGACAGTCCTGGAGATCCTGAGGAGGAGACACCCTTCTGAGAGCAATTCACCCAGCAGCCATCGGGGCCACAGAAATGTTTGAGGGCCATACAGCGGTGAGCAGCCGGCTGGGCTCACACAACTCTCCTCTCTCTGGAAGTAGGAAGTGTCTTCCTGCCTCACCTCCAGACACCCCACAAGCTTAGGGTCCTTATTTTTATTATTTTATTAGCCCTGGTGTCCATGCAAACAGACTGACTGTGTCAATGCAGAGCCAAAGCTTTGCAAGTTATAGGGGACTCTGTTCTCCCAAACTGAATGCAGTATAATCTCCCCAGTTAGGACACGCTTCTCAGACCTCACTCAATGATGTATTTGGGTTTCAAATGTGTGTCCCAGCTGAACACTGACTGCCGTGGATTCCGAGCCTGAGGAATGAGTAGGGACAGAGGGGATTTGGGGAAGAAAGGACCAGAACTCAGATGCAAGGCCTTGGGCAGACAGAGAGCAAACGTGGTCTTTATTCATTCATGCAGACATTTCTGTGCACCACCTATGATGGGCAGGGCCCAGGCACAGTTATACAAGAACAGCTGAGGAGAGAGCCAGGGTGACAATGACATCACCCAATGTGCTCAAAAGAGAAGGGCAGGCTCCAAGCCCTGCTATGGTAAGGATGAAACAGGTTAAGCAGTCACATGTCCAGACAAGGTCTCCCATCCACGGTGGTGGCAGCACTGCTAAAAGCAGGGAGAACTCTAGGGAAGATAAATGTAATGCAGGAGCAGCTTAGGACACCTGGAGAGTGTCCTCTGCCACTCTCCAAGGTGGGGACACTTCTGATAGCCAGGCAAAGCCTCGCGGTGGGCTGGGCACAGAGACCCTGGCCCTGGACAGTCCCACTTCTATGGCAGCCTGACTGCCAGGCTGCACGGTGACCTTGGAGAACAACTTTCCCTGTCATCTAGAGGGGACACGCTCCTCTGTGTGCATCAGTGCAGCTGTTTGTTTTCTTAAACGAGAAAGAAAAAGGAAGGGGAAAAAAGCATCTCTTTGCGGTCACATGGCTAACCTCTCAGTTTACAGAAGAATGAGCCATGAGACCGAATTCCACAAAAATTCTCTCTCCAGGTTTATGATTTTACAGAAAACTCCAGGGAAAACCGCCTGGAGCGAGTTAAAACCAGATCAGCTATAAACCAAGTCCTGGCACACTTCTACCATGCCAAGCCTCAGATTACTTATTAAATAGCATGAAAGCTATTCACTTCAGATCAGCAGGAAGTGGGGGAGGGGCACATACAAAAAAGAAAACATTTTTGTTTGTTTGTTTCCTGGAGAGGAAAAAAAAGTCTCTTATAAGTACAGGAAGGGCTGTGAAGTCTGAATGAGATGACCAAGAACGGCAGGTGAGTGAGTCTGGAAGAGGCCACCCTACAATGCTCAAGAATGGACTGTAAACTGCCCCGAAGATCTTGTCAGGGAGGAGCGTGTTAGGCTGCTGGATTAACGCCCCTGGTCCACAGTTTTCCCTTTTGCCTAGCAGAGTGCCAGATCGGGAGGTTCTCAAACCCTCTGACACTGACATGTAAAACCAGGTAGCCTTGAATTCAAATTCTGCCAGGACAATTACACTTTGTAACCTTGCTCCAGTCACACTCTGTCTCTGGGCCGCCTTTTCCTCCAATGTCAAATGAGTTTAAAAATCAGCCCTTTTACAAGGCTGCCAGGACATTCTTAGTCAGCGCTAAAATGTTCCATGACCCAAAGACCCAAAGATCGTCATTCTGATGACACAGATGCTAAGATATAAAATTAGTGCTTTAAAAACATCCCGATTACTCCAGCAAGACACATTCTGTATAATGATTCTCAGAATGGAGTATGGGGGCTGACGGCTGGGTTTCAAACCCTGGCTCCATACTTGAGTGACACATTAACTCACAAATCAGGGCATATTTATCAGAGGGGTTACAGCATCACTTCACGAGATCACCAAGGGCTGAATCCATGAGAGGAAGCTCTAAACAGTGGTTGGCACACACGGTGACCTGCACAAACAATGACCTCTTACTAAAATGGTTTCTCAGGAATGGACATCAGAAAACCACCATTTACTGCCCAGTGATGAGGCACGATCATAACCCAGCAGTCAGGAGACTCTGACGGGGGATCAAGAGGTCAAAGCCTTCTTAGGCTAGACAAGACCCTGTCTAAAAGCTCAGAAGTAACTAAAACATATATACATGAGTAAACACACGATAAAATAAGTTTTCAGTCTCTTTTTTTCTCCAAACCTCAGTTTCATCAAGTACTGAGAATTTCGACAGAATGCGTTTTTGAGGACATTACCCCTGCTCCCAGTTCTGAAGTGTCTGACTCTGCTGCTGTCTTGCTGCTCTAGTCTGTTCTAACCAGGAAGTCCACACTGATCTCAGGGACAACTTGGTCCTACAGGACTAAGAACCCTAGCCACCAAGGACCACCATCTTGCTCCCAGCTGCTCTGCACTGACAGCTTCCTGAGGGTGTCTAGCTGTGTTCTGCTTCTCTGTAGCTCCACAGCATCCAGAACCCAGCTGTGCTATATGTGGGTGGGGCTTCGTGGGCCAGTACACTGGTTGAAAACATAAATGAATTGTACTGCCAATACTGAGAAAACTGTGGTACTAACTGGGGTCTAGGGAATCATCTAGTCCAAGAATGGCAAGCAGGTTTTATTTCAGTGCCAATTTTAATCAATTAGTAGTGGCTGCCTAGGACAATGCGCCCAGAGGATTCTGGGACCGCATTAGAGTGCCTCTAGAGAGTGCTATTATCCATTACCAGTGTCTGCAATGAACTAAGCTGAGGATGGTAACCTGCTCACACCTCTCAGCTAACCGAACACTTTCTGTGTACAGATGGACTCTCCTGACCCCGAAACACCCTTTCCCAGGTCATCACAATGCAAAATATTCCAATACAATAAAGTTTGGGGCTTTTAAATTGGGGGGAATGTATATACATATATATTATATATGTATGTATGTGTATTTATGTATATATATATATATATATGTATATATACACACATACATGAGGGGGGAGCAGAAACAAATCCACACAGAAAATGTGTGTGTGTGTGTGTGAGAGAGAGAGAGAGAGAGAGAGAGAGAGAGAGAGAGAGAGAGAGTTGTGTAAGAAAATTAATTATAAAGGGCAAAGTAGCTGCTCTAAGATTTTTTTTTTAATAAAGAAAACAGTCTAGAACACATGCTCCAAGTTGAAGTCTTATGAATTCCTCTTGCAAAATAACTCCTGGCCAGCCAAACACAAGCTCTATAAATACATCACAAGATCAACAGTCCAAGGAAACGGGAAGGAGGAGGAACAACTGCATGATTTTTTTCAAAATCAAAATAGTTGTCTCTTAGTTGGAAAGGAAGGAGTCACCCACTTCCCAACAAAATGAGAAGCCTTACAAAGCAAAGAAGACGGCAATTCTACATACCCCAGTGGGCGCCTGCTGGGAAATCTGGGCAGCCAGGCTATTTTAAAATTATTCTATAATTTTGTTTTCTTCTCAAAAGCAAAAAAAAAAAAAAAAAAAAAAAAAAAAAAAAAAAACCCGCAACAAAAAAAAACCCTGCTGCTCTGAATTCATTCGGGCAGCTGTGACTTTTCCCATCAGCTTCCATCAGACAGTGCGGTGCTGGAGAGCCGGTCAGGGTGCTCTTTGGGTCCAACTGGTTATGTCTCCCAGGCCAAAACAAACAAACAAAAGAAGGAACAAACAAGCAAGCAATTAGAAAACAAAGGAGGGAAAAAAGTCACTGAGGGTCTTTGAAATGTAGACCATTTAACATGGAGAGCTGAGCTCAGACCCTAAAGGGACTGTGGGCCCTTTAACCAGAGTGGCATCCAGGGACCTGCTGCTGGCAGTCAGGGCCTGGGGAGTGGAAGAACTCAGCTTGCCAAAAGTTAGAGCTGTTTGACATAAGCAGAATTACAGCAAGAGTTACCCAACAGAAAAGGACCACAAGGGGAGGGCTGCAGCCACACAGAAAACATGTCATGAAGCAGAACAGAGAGAAGAGAAAAACCCTAGGCTTCTCCTTCTGTACCAATTTCCCTGCTGAATATCCTTTGGGCTGAAGGAGTTGAAAGCAAGACAGCAAAGGCACCTGGGAAATGTAGTCCTCTAACAAACACCACAACTAGGAAAGGTGATTTTTAGAGCTCATCGAAGACCCTCTGGGATCTCAAGACTGTGGTTGGAAAGTGTGTGAAATCTATCCATATCCACCCCTGACACCTCAGGGGGTATGCCTGCATGACCTTCGTTGACACTTTTACTTCCAGAATTTTCTGAGAGCCTAGCATGGAAGTCTAGCTGTCCAAACCCACCACCCAGGAGATTCAAGCATCAAGGAAGCACCCCTTGACCAGACCAATCACCCTGAGGGACTGAGGCTCCTCAGTTTCCAAACTCTTCCACCTTCAAGGACACTCCTCTTCCACCTTCAAGGCCACTCCAGAGCACTGCAGCTTTTTGTTACTGTATAAGTTTGCTAAAGACAACAGCATTCGTACCACAGCTGGGAGCAGCTGCAACCCTGGGGGTCTCTGTGCTGGCTGTGGGGAAAGGTTTGGTTTAGGAACAGAAGACTGCCTTTAAGGTTCACTTCCAACTCCCTGTTTTGTTACAGCACTTAGGGCCTGAGCCATTCAATCAGTATTGATCAAGCAGCTGGGATACTCGGTCATCTTTTTAGGACCTGTCTTCTCAGCATCTTCCACCCATCTTCCCCAGCAGGGACCAGGCCTCTGCATTCCCAGGTGTCCAAAGATGAGTGTGTCTACACAGCATCCTAGAAGGGGAAGATGACTCGGGTTCTGGGAAGCCTGGATCTGGGTGAAGAAGGAGGACATGTCCCATCAGCTCTGTGATCCATCTGCTTCATGATGGGGGACTGCTACACCCACGACTTCATCCAGTTCACCTGACTGGAGTCAGGATTTCCATGTCAGAAAGAATGAGCAGGCTTGGGGTCACTTTACTGAAAGTCATATGGTTAGGAGTAGCGCAGAGGTTTAAATTCTCATCTTCTAAGATAAACACCAAGTTACTTACCTTTCCAAGGTCCCATATTTTATTTCTCTTTCATAAATTGGGTTAATGGATAAAATCATTCAATGAATAGGCGTTTGTAAATATAAGGCTCTTAGATCAAAGGTCAGCACAGATCAAGCTCTATGCATGGTCTTCACTGTCACCATCCACACTGCTGTATTCACCACCAGTGAACTTGTCTCCACAAGCCAAGCTATCACAATAGCCACAGTAAACAATGCAGAAGCAAACAGTAGACCATGGAAAATGCCCATGTTTAATTTAAGCTTAGGACTTAACAATTAAAGGAAACATTTGAAGACAGGAAGATTCTCAGAAGTCTACCCATTACTAACCTCCCTATACCAAGCACAACTGCATTCTCCAAAGCTAGGCTTGCAGCTCCCCTTCCTGCACACTATTGGTTCCACCAGTGGATGCATGGTCTTTGAGTCAGGTAGCATGATGCACGAACAGAAAACAATGCCTGGGAAGAGTAACAGTGCATGAGGTCCTCTGTGTTTGAGTGCAGGCTGCAAGCCTTCATAGCCTTATCCCCTCCTCAGTTAGACTGCAATGGGGCTCTGTGAGCACGACCAGTAGGAGCTTCCAGTCCAGCATGGACAAACGAGCACTCCAGATCCCCACTTCCAAATAACTCAAGACAGATGCCTGGAACTGGTACAGAGTTATGGGAAAACATACATGCTAAACTGAAGCAACAAGGGTTCAGTTAAAACTATACAAAAAAACCCACCTTTATATAAAGTGAACCAGGACAAATGCACCAGGCATATGCACAAAATCCCCAAAGCAACCGTCCCACAGGGTATAAAACAGAATGACTGTTCCCTGCTCCCTGCTTAGTTCCTTTACTGTCACTTATGAATAAAACTTACAACACCCTATAAATAAGTAGGCTACACATCTACAAGGGCTGTCACTTGAGCAGAGTGGCCACTTACAACTTTACAAAAACCTGGTCTTGGGCCAACAAGATGGCTTGGTCAGTAGAGGTGGGAGAGTGCAACTCTGGGACCAACAAGGTGGAGAGAACCGAGGCTCAGAAATTAACCTCTGACCTCCACACATCTGTGAGTGCTACATGACAGTGTCCTTGGAGGTCAGAGGCTGAGTCGCAGGCACCTGAACTCGAGTCCTCTAGAAGAGCAGCAAGCACTCTTGGCTTCTAAGCCATCTCTCTCCAGGTCACACGGGGCAGCAAATCTCCAAGCTAAGTGGCTCTAGAATTTGATACACACACTGCTCGTCTTCATAAACAAGCAGTGGCAGCCACAGCAGCGGGACACTGCTGGGTGAGAAGACCCCCTGAAGTGCCAACACCCAAAAAGGCCCATCACATGATCCCATCTAGCAGCTTCAATATTTATAGTGGTATATTATGTGTATTTTACTAAATAAATCTTACCTGAAGATCAGAGGCAAAGCTAAAGCCATTAGAGGTCAGGTAATGGTGACACACACCTTTAAACACAGGAAATGGGAGACAGAAGCAGATGGATCTCTGTGAGTTCAAGGCCACTCGGGGCTACACAAATCAGTGCAGAAACAAATCCACATGGTGGTGACCCACACTTTTAATCTCAGTACTAGGGAGTTACACACTATTAATCCCAGAACTAGAGGGAATATAAAATGAAGGAGAAAGAGGCTTAGTCAGTTTAACTTGTGGTCGACCAGTCTTAGAGGTAAGACTTCTCTAGTGGCTTAGCTGCTTTGCTTTTCTGGTTTTCAGGTTGAATTCCAATTTCTGTCCCTGGGTTTTTATTATTCATACTACGATCATCGGGAGCCGCTTATTCACTTTACAGTTGGATAAACTGGAGTGTCGAAAGTTGACAGGGTCTGCTGTTGGTGGAACAGAGCTGGACTGAGCACACCCGTGGAGGACAACGTGCTCCAATCCTGTGGTTCAATCACACAGTCCAGGCTGGAATAAGAATGCGATTAGGCCACATTTCATTTCATCCTTACCAGGGTTGTGTGGTAGTGGGTATTCATGAACTAGTGATGTAGTTTAGTTGGTAGAATTTTCGCTTGCCTGGCATTTCAATCCTCAGCACATCATAGGGCCAGATACAGTGTCTGTGCAATCCTAGCACTCAGAGGGGTCAAGGCAGGAAGACCAGCAGTTCAAACACAATAAACAAAATATCCTGTCATCCTCCGGGACTTCCTAGAGATTCCAGCACTACTATAATTTCACACAGAGAGATTTAGATTAGTAAAGTCACAAGGGCTATGCCACTCTGTCCCATGTGCAAAAAGGTCAATGTTTAAAGCACAGCTTGTCTGGCCCTGCAGCCCACATACTCAAGCATCAAGTCATCCCATTTTCCCCTAAAGGAAAGAAAGCAAGAGCCACAAGACAACACAGATTCAAAACAAGGAAACACATGCAGAGTCACTGCCAGGAGTGGTGCACTTCAATGGGCCAGCCGCACAGGACATCAGCACAGGACAGGACAGCAG
>NC_022016.1:7642603-7643567 GCF_000317375.1 Microtus ochrogaster
ACAGGACAGCAGCACAGGACAGGACAGCAGCACAGGACAGGACAGCAGCACAGGACAGCAGCTACTTTGTGTCAAGAGGAAAATGCTCAACAGGTTTGGATTAAAGGCTAAGTGGATCCCTAGCACGGTGATGGAAAAATGTGTGTGTGTTTGTGTGTGTGTGTAAAACGTGGTGTGTGTGTGTGTGTGTGTGTGTGTATGTGTTTGAAAAAGATAACTTTAGCTGTAGACATGTCTAGAAGATCCCAGACTTTCCTATGCTTCTGAGACTGGCCTTCATCATCCACCTTTTACACTTAGTATTTAAGGGCCACCATCTTTGAGTGAAACTCTGTGGACCAAATATTTAATTTCCTTTATTCCCTTCTTCATGGTTTCACACGTGTTGTAAAAAGTTAATGAATCTATAAATTGCTCATTGGTTTGAAAAAAAGAATAATATAGCTAATGGAATTTTAATGAAATGTCAGTTCTACAGAGCTGTTGGCAAGCCCAGGATTGAAACACCTGGCACCAAGGTAGTCCAAACAGGGTGCCACCAGGTATGAAGGCACACAATGAAAGAAGTTCCAAGCAGCTTTATGTCTTAAGCATGACAAGATCTCTCCACCCTAGTCCTCAGAATCACCATGAAGTGACATCTGTCCTAGGGGAAATATGGCCATATTTGTCAACCAATTGGAAAGCTATTTCTGAAAAAAGGAAGATCACACACACAGACACACACACAGACACAGACACACACACACACACACACACACACACACACACACACACACGTTATTCCATGGGCTGAGACCAAAAGGACAAAAGGTACAGATGGAAAAACCCAGCACATCTGGGAGGAGCACAGCCACTGAACCACGGAACTTCACTCATCTGGAAAAACCCAGCACATCTGGGAGGGGCACAGCCACAGAACCACAGAGCTTCACTCATCTGGAAAAACCCAGCACATCTGGGA
>NC_022016.1:7644046-7652428 GCF_000317375.1 Microtus ochrogaster
CTTCACTCTTCTGGAAGTGGGTACTGAACAGAATATGCATATTGAAGAAAAGGCTTTGGGCTTGGTTGGAACAGGATTCCCAGCCAGAAATGCTGATCTGATTCCTGCTCCATAAGGTGCTGAGCCAGAAGCACTACCAGACCCTCCTTCAAATCTGGTGAGGAAAGTGATGCCACGAAGCCACACAGCTGGTCCAGTTCCATCTCAGAAAGTGCTCGTCCATCTCTTCCATGCTTCTCTGAGGAGTCCCTTCAGACTTCCCCATCTCTGCTTAAGCACTGCCCCCTCCCTCCTTCCTGGAAGGCACAAGGCTGGCCCTGTCACCCTCCCTCACCTGAAGTACTGCACCCTGGACTCTCATTTCTGCCAAGGTGAAACCACACCCCTATTCCTTCGGGACACCTGTTCTCTTGCAGCCATGTTCATAACTGATTTCCTTCACACCTGTGTTCCTACATCTGCCCCCCCCCCCATCAGGCTGTCTTCTTCTCTCCCATCTTCACAGTCTGGCCCTGGATGGCCTTCACACCAGGGCAGCCCAGCCCTGTGGCCCTGTGGTCTGCCACCCAAGCAGAGTGGAGCAGATGTCACTCTTCCCAAAGGCCCCGCTGTTTAGTCACTTATCTGACTCTCCCCAGGCTGAAAGCAGCCTAGAGGAACCATTCACCAAACCATAGCCTGGCCCCAAGAGGACACACTCAGACAAATTCTAAAAATATCTACATCATACAACCCTAGTCTGTTCAAACCCTAGTACCTCGGCCTATTCTGTCCAATCTCCCTGAGTTCCCACAACCTTCCAAGGAACACAGCACAAGCAAGACAGATCCTTTGGCCTCCAGATCCTTGTCTTCCTTTTCTGTCAGTGGATACAGTTCAATCAACCAGAGACAAGAGGCATGGTCAGCTAAGGCAGGGCAGGAGAAGTAGGAAACTATGGAAGGCCAGAGACAAGGCAGAGGCACGGGCACCCTCAGGAGGAGAGACAGCTGTAGGATGGTCCTAGCAGCAGCCTAGACCACGTGACACTAAGAGAAGCAGACACCAGCCCCCAGCAACCAGACACAAGTACCTGGAGTTACTACCATAGCTTTCAGTTTCCAGAAATTTCAAAGCCTCTTTCTCTTTGTTTTCCCCCTAAACCAGTTACAATTAGCACGGAAGGATATAATTACGTTGTTAGTCTAATTGCCTGTTTGAAGCAGGATCTACAGGGGTTTAATGGAAGATTTAAAGGGGGGCAATAAAATAAAAAAAGTCGGGGTAATCACGGAAGAAAGGTGTAATGTGACTTTTTTCTCTGGTAGAGACAAGGCCTCCCCAGCTAAAGCCCAGGAACTGTCTCCACATCAACTCCCTGGCCTGGCTAGGTAGGGAACGACATTAACCAGATGGCTCAACCTTGCTGGAAACTGATTTTGGAAATGTTGACCTAGTTAATCAGGAAGCAATTCTAGAAAAGCCCTTGCTTTTGGAGCCATTCCACTATTATTGGCAGTGGCACAATCCCACACCTGAGGGCAGTATTTTCCTGTCTGCACACACTGGCCCCATCATGACACTAGGGGACCATGGACATCCCCTGAAACAGAAGCCAGGAGGAGGCAGGCCTGGGACGGGATAAAGAGGAGCATCTACTCTGGGAAGACTCCCAACATGAGGCAGTAAGCAACTTGGCAACAGAGTCATTCAAGTTGGACAGCCGCTGCCGGATGTGGAGAAGCCTGCTAGGTGAACAAACTGGGTGTCTCTCAAGGCTAAGATCTGTCTTATCCCCAGGCCACAGACAGGAAGGCAGTCTTGGGGAAAGTAAGGCTCACTTCCTCTTTAGGGCCACTCCATCCTCGATCCTGAGTTACACACTTGCATAGGGAAGCTGGCCCTCAATACAGTGGCTACAAGGAGAACAAGTTCCTTTTCTAGTTATTTTCTCACGTGCAGGAAGCATCCTAGCAACGCACAGCTACCTCCCCGTGAAAGGAGTGAAGTTCCAACGGGAAGGTCAAAGCCCGGCAAGCTCACTGCTGTGGTGGCCCCTGCTATTCCAGGACTGGAAACCAGGAAGCTAGGATTCTGGCGTCACTCCTGTTGCCACCAGGCTGAGAAGACCGACAGGAGGCCCCTGTTTCACTCCTAGGAGAAAGGCAGAGACAAGGAGTCATGGCTGCCAAGTTTCCAAATGCCAAGAAGCAAGACACTTCCCAGTCAAGGCAGTGATCGCCCTGACCTTGGGTGTACCTTACATCAGTGAGGGCGGAGCTGTCCAGGTTTCAGTGCATGCCATGAGATCACAGATTGCCTGACAGAGATGGATGAATGGTATAGCTACAGCCCTTAACAAGAACTACCAGGTACTCTGATAAAACAACACATGATGGTTGAATTCTCTCACTACCCGGTCGGAGGATATGATTTCCCAGAATCTTTCCTGAACCTTCTAATTCCCAAGGCTACACATTTCCTCTGCTATGAAGCAGTGAGGTCTAAGTCCTTGGAGACCCTTTAGGGCCCTAATACAGTCCACAGGAAAGATGATGTGGGATTCCCTTCTGTATGTTGTGAATACCATTGGTTATTAAAGAAACTGTCTTGGGCATGCTCAGGGAATAGAGGTAGGCAGGAAAAACTGAACTGAATGCTGGGAGAAAGAAGCAGGAGTAAGGAGAAGCCATGTAGACCCACCAGAGACAGATGACAGAACTTTACCTAGTAAGCCACAGCCACATGGCAATACACAGATTATTAGAAATGGGTTAGATTAAGATATGTGTTAGCCAATAAGAAGCTAGAGCAAATGGGCCAAGCTGTGTTTTAAATAATACAGTTTCTATGTCGTTATTTCAGATCTGAGCTGTGGGGCAATCAGGAAACAAAAAAGCGGCCTCCTTACAACAGAAAGATAAGGACATGGATTTCCAGGCCGAGACCCACCACTCAAAAGGCCTTGGGCAAAGCAGGTCTTCTAACTGTCTTGTGTCTACCAACGGCACTACTGCATCCCAAACACCCTGGCTGCCAGGAGAAGGCAGTATGCTGGGGTTTCTGACCTGTAGCATTCAGGGGCCATAGTGGAGTGGGATGTGCTGAGGACACACAGGACATGGCAGCCAGCATTGCACAACTCTGTTTAGGAGGGTACACAGTATGTGTGACCCAGGATAGACAGACTCACTGATACCTTGGAGGGAGAGAGGCTGTGCTGCTGAGGAGAACCCTATCTGGTCAAGAGAGTCAAGATGCCCACCAGAGACATGTCCATCCTGGACCTCCCTTTTTTTCTACACAATGGGAAGCTGAGGCTTTTCCTCGTGTCATGTTTGTCTGCTTTGAGAGACATAGGAAACCTAGCGCAGGCAGAGGCCAGTGTCAGGGGCATGCGACTACGTGAAGGTCTGAGCAGGGATTGTGGGCATTCCCGTGCTGAATTTTGGGGACATGGATGAGTCACGAGGATACTGTGGTATTGACATGACTAGACCCCCCCCCACTAATTTTGTTGCAACCAACACTAAGTACTGCAGACACGTCCTTCCTCTTGGTGCTTTCAGTAACACTCCAGAGTAGGTGTCCGTGCCCCCAGGGCCACTGAGGGAGACTGAGATGTTGTTCCAGGGGAGGTCAGGTTCAAGTACAGTTATGTCTGAATTCAGATTTCCCTAGATAATACTAACACTGGTAGTGGGAATTTGACTGAGAAGCCCAGCCCAGAGTTTATCAAGCTTGCCTCCTTGTTCCCCGAGCCTCTGCCCTGACTGAACACTCTGTGACGCTGATGACTGGTGAGTAACAAAGCTCACTCAGCAAGGGCGCAGGAGATGTCAACTCTCAGAATAGAAAGACTCAGGAGCAGAGACAAGTCAGGCAGAAGCTCCAGGGACACTCCTTTCTGAAGCCATCCCAACAGGGAGGAGAGGGTAGTCCATCTCTGAGTGAGCAGACTCTCGCCAGATCCTTGCAGAAGAGAGTGAGCAACCACGGAGGGTCTCAGATGACCAACCAGTGTGTGAGGTCTGAGGCTAGACCTCAGTGAGGCTGTGAGATGCACAGAAATTCATGGTCTCCATCTCCTCAGTCCTACTTCTTAGAGCATGCTGACATGATCTCTTTCAAAGAGACAGGAACGAGCATGGAGTCACTCAATTAACACAGTGGTATGCCCCCCACCTCACTCTGGTAATTACACACAAGGAAGGGGCTGCCTTCCTCCCTCTGATACCAATGTGTGCCATTAGGGAGTAAAGGTCAGGTGTCTGGGGGGGGGGCTGTCTGCCTCTGAGAACTCACAGAAAGTCCCAGGGCTCTATTTCAT
Source organism: Microtus ochrogaster (assembly GCF_000317375.1). NCBI lineage: Eukaryota > Metazoa > Chordata > Mammalia > Rodentia > Cricetidae > Microtus > Microtus ochrogaster. Next base: position 7,648,356 of record NC_022016.1, read on the forward strand.
GGGCAAACAAACTCTGGACTTGTCACCACTACATTGTCTGAACCCTTCTTCAATGGCTTCTCCCATTTCACTAATTGCATTGGCTGCATTTTTTCTTTGTAAATTAATTAACTTGCTATATGACCTTGGGTTAGAGGAGCTACTGCCTCCCCTTCAAACTCAGTTTCCCTCTATGTAAAACAAGAGTAGAGCTAAACTCTCTTGGCTCACACACAGCTAGGACATCCCAGAATTCTGTGACCTTGATATTGCAGGCCTAGTGCAGCTGGAGGCTCCCTGGAGAACCAAGACTCTCCCAGGCAGAATGGCTGTGGCCTGGCAATGGTGCCAGCTCTCAAGACCTTGTCTCATTCCAAATGGACAGGCAGGACCACGTAACTAGTGAGGTCCTCTCCATCCCCACAGGACCTCAGAGCTCCAATCTGCCTCCGCCATGTCAGTGGGGATACTTAGGCCAAGGGATTCGGAGGGACTCCAGATCAGCGTCTGGATTCAGAGCATAAGCGTAAGGCTGAAATTGTAATAATAATAACTGACATTTATATCACGCCTTTCATCCCCAAATCCCAAATTAATTAACTTTTTACGAGACATTTTTAAACTAGTGCCATTTAATAAAATTCTATTAGGAGAAGTCTTTTTTTCCCCCAGCCCTATATTTTTATTAACAGCCACCAAAAATATAATTTAGAGGCAACTGAAAGCCAGTCAAGAGAGGGAGAGGAAGAGGGTGATTCTGTTGAAAATGACCTAGGAAGGCTAGTGCTGGCTGGAAGGGCTGAGCTCCTTGCTGAAGGAGTCTGGAGCCTCTGGCTGGGGGTGGGGTGGGGTCCCCTGGGCCTAGGTTATTCCACAAGATTGATCCAGCCTGCCATCGTCATTCATTTCCTACCTATTGATCATTAATTTTCTGTGGCCACCTTGCTAGCCGCTGTGGAGAAATCAAGAGAACAAAGAAGTGAAGGCCCTTTTGCTGCTGGAATGCACAGCCCACGGGTTAAAGAGGGACTGGAGAGCTAATTATCACTGCAGTGGGTGCTGAGTGAAAGCCCCTCCGCCTCACAGCAGCACCCTACACAGGTACTGGAGATGGAGGCAAACAAATGCCACCCTGAAAAATGGAAACTTAGCCTGAAAGATGATAACCTTGGCATGGGCTAGGCACTGGGAGGGAAGAACCCAGTCCCGGAATGAAGCGTCAGAGGAGGGTTCAGGAGCCAGAAGAGAAACTCAGAGCAAGCCAGGGTTGGGACCAGGAGGTGAGAGCTGGGGAATTTCATTCCAAGAGGATCTGACTAAAGCTCAAACAGGCAGGAAGTAGAGGGACACATATCGTTCACTGGGCTGTTTGTGTTTTTCCCCATCTGTACAACATTTTCCATATGCACCTGTTATAGCCACAGTGTCCAGCAAGGTCACCACGGTCCCATGTGGCTTATGCTGTCGTGACTGGGTTCATGCCCAAACTGAGATGCACGGTCCTTGGAAAACATGCACTGATTTTGGAGACGCTCTACAAGATAAGAAATGTATATTACCTTTGTTAAGAATTTTTATTATGCTTACACGTTGGGCAGATAACCCCATGGAGATACTAGGTTACATGAAATACGTTATTCAAATTAATTTCACCTGTGTCATTTTTCCTTTTTCAATCCGGCCACTAGAAAATTTAAAGTGACAGGCACAGCTTGCTTTGTATTTCTGCTATGCAGCTGTGTGATCTGTGTTTAAGAACAAAGGCTTTTTAAATAAAAATGTAGCTACCTAGCGCAGGGGGGTGGGTAGCAGCTGGCCCTCCTCCTGGATTGGTTTAGGCCTGGGCCTATTTCTCTGATCCTCTTCGTACTCTTCAACAAAACTAAGGAGAAGAAAAGGGAGAAATTCCAGGGGTTCCAACTGTGGAGGCTGAGCAAGGGGCATTAGAAGGCCATCCCCCCCCCCATCTCCACTTGCTCCCAACACACTTGTCAGTCAGAGTTACCAATTTAAAAAATGCTAGAAGAAAATGAAAAAAATGTAAGCAGTCCCCGCCCGAGTTTTCTTTTTAGATCTTGGAAACAGAATGCACAGGTCTCCCAGGCAGCGCTGGGACTCAAGGGACACTGACACCTTAGCCTCTACTGGGACTTCAGATATAAGATGCCTGCTAGGCCTTCCACCTGTCCTGCTTGAGCCCTGATGAAGACAGCATGGCAGGTACTAGTTAGTCCCCAACACTTCATTTTCAAAACTGAACGCCAAACCCTCTGGTGCACTATTGACTAGTGAAACACTGGGTGGGCTGTGCAGTCCAGGGACCTGAGTCTCTCTGCATTCTTGGTTTTCTCTGGCACTAATCATAAGGAGCCAAGAAGTGCTTGGAAGTCCTGCAATTGGATAAGGGGTTTCCTATCTATTGGAAGGAGGCGATGCCCCAAACTACCAGCAGCTAATGAGGACATCTTCCCTCTGAGGACCAGTCTCCCCGGCCCTCCACTGCTACCAGCTCCTCCACGCTCCCCATTCTCGTGGCTGGGCCATGAAACAGAACATAAATGCTCAAAACAGCCTGCTAAGCAGAGAGAAGACATTTGGATACCACGCTCTCCCCTGGACAGACTCTCTTCCTAGCAATGTTCCTGCCTACTTGGTGAAACCAGCCCTGAGCATCTTTCCAAAAACATTACACTGAAGACTATACAGAGTCTGAGGTAACTTTGAAGTCAAGTTATCTCCTCTTTCTGTTGTGCAAACAAGAATTCTTTTTTTTTTTATTGTCCTTCTTGAAGTGGCCTGAGCCCTGCCTTGCTGCTATTAAAAATGGAGTTTCACAAAGGTTCTAAACCAGTTCTTCTGGTTTTCCTGAAAGAACTCCCGCTGTCAATCAACCACAAATAAAATCTTCCATGAAACTGTAAATGCAAGGGCACCCTGCCTGGTGAGGGGAGACAGGAACAGCAGGCTGCTGAGGGCCCCCTCTGCCCTTCTCTAAGCACCTACTGTAGGCAGCGCCTCCGACGCTCAAGGGGTGGTGTCTGTTCAGCTGACAAGTGGTCACACACACAGAAGAGAACAGAAGATGGCACACCAGGTGCCAAACATGCACAAACACCGGCTGCTTCTTATTTGCTGTACCAAAGTAGGTTCTGGTAAAGTCTAAAGCATGCTGTGTCAAAGTAAATCCTCCTGCAATGGCCAGATTTCCGAATTCAGCAAAGTTGCATTAACCAGAAAAACAAAATAGAAGGGAGGGGGGTGAGAAGGAGTAGGGGGTGGGTGAGGAGTGTTAAGACTGACGCATGCAAAATTATCTCCCACTAAGCCATTCTTTAACAAGAAAATTTTAAATAATAAAACAAAGGCAAAAATCTACAAGTTCCATCAGTGGGTAAGTGAGGCTCTGAAGTTCTGCCTGCCCAGTCTCCAACTCTGACTCAAATCCTACCTCCATCTCTTCCACCTGCCAGGAAGACTGCTTTTTACGCCAGCCGCAGCCTTGCCCCGCTGGTCTCCTCCCGATGAGGAAAGCCAGTCCTAGTGCACTGCCAGAAGTACCAAGTGTCCCAGGCACGCTGGCTGCAGGGGACTGACGACCACTCAGGAGTCTCCGCAGCAGCAGAGAACTGAACCAGAAAAGGCCAGAGTTTCCAAAGACAAAGTAGCAAAGAGGGAGAGAGATAAAACAAGACACCTTGAGACTTCTGTAAGATTGCCAACCTGAAGACAGTGGGGCCTCCCTCCATGAAGGAGAAACCTACAGAAAGACATGACCCAGGCCAGCTGCGGAAGATCAAGGGTGCACTGGATAGAAGCCTGGAGAACACTTCCTAATCCAACACACAAGGCTGAGGGAAAACAAGGTCCTTCCAGACCGGCACGATCTCATCTACATGAAGGAAAAGATGCCACTGCAAAAGGAAGACCAGAAACGGGCCAGACTGAGCTAAGTCTAAGTGGTGACAGAGGACTCAGGGCGCTTTCTGATCTCCCAAAATGATACAGACAGGTTTCTCTCCCTTCCTTTCAAAAGCTGAAAATGAACATTTCAAATTCCATTAACCAGTAAGAGATTAAAGGCCGTGGTGGCTCAC
>NC_022016.1:7652614-7653774 GCF_000317375.1 Microtus ochrogaster
AGGCCCGGTTAGTTAGAAGTGCAAGTGCATGGAAAGGCAACTCTACGTGGACCAGGAAGGGTCACATTCTGTGCAAGGGTAGGGTTGGGGTGGGGTGTTAGCAAGGCTAATTTATTCTTGCTCACAAGTTTAAATGCCTCTGTTACAGATTTACACATAAGACATAAGAAATAGAACCATGACTTCCAAATCATAAAGAACAAGGATTTGGACAGAACAGTGGAAGAGGGCAGAAAAAATGGAAATAGCATGGAACTAAAAAGAAAAAAAAATGTTAGCAACCTAACAAAGGGGTGGGGTCAAAATGGGAGAAGTTGAAAAATTAAAAATTGTATTTCATACAGATGGTATGTAAATTCCCATTAAAAACTGGGCATCACAAACTGTGTGATACAGGCAGGTCAAGGGCTAGAAAGAGACACAAAAAGGTAAGAAAAACAAGGCCTGAGATGATGGGGAGACAGTGATGAAGAAGGCTGGGCAGCATATTGGTGCGGGACAATTGTCTATATTCTGTCAATTTAAACACTGATTGGCCAGTAGCCAGGCAGGAAGTATAGACGGGACAATCAGACAGGAATTAGAGGCAGAACAATGAGAAAAGGAGAATTCTGGGAAGGAGGAAGCCCATTCTTCTGCAGTCCTGCCCAGACATAGAAGAAGCAGGATGTAACCCCCACTGCTGAAAAAGGTACCGAGCCATGTGGCTAACATAGATAAGAATAATGTGCTATATAAGTTATAAGAGTTAATAAGAAGCCTGAGCTAATGGGCCAATCAGTTTATGATCAATGTAGACCTCTGTGTGATTTCTTTAGGACTTAACAATTGCGGGAACTGGTGGGAGGACAGAAACCCCGACAACAGCATTTGAAGGAGCCTTTAGTATTTTTTTTGTTTGTTTTGTTTTTCAATACAAGGTTTCTCTGTGGTCCTGGTTGACCCGCTATGTAGAACAGACTGGCCTCAAACTCACAGAGATCCGCCTGCCTCTGTCTTCGAGTGCTGGGATTAAAGGCATGCTCCACCAATGGAACAAAATCTTAAATGTACCAAAAGATGCACAATAAGGAAGTTTTGTATCTGCATAAAAATGTATAAAGAAGCCGGGCGGTGGTGGCGCACGCCTTTAATCCCAGCACTCGGGAGGCAGAGGCAGG
>NC_022016.1:7653874-7668734 GCF_000317375.1 Microtus ochrogaster
CAGAGAAACCCTGTCTCGAAAAACCAAAAAAAAAAAAAAATGTATAAAGAAAACTAGTGGGACTTCATGGAGAAGTGAGGGAGAGTCCAGCAAGTCCGGAGCCTGAGCACACGCCCCAGAAACGGGCAGATCATGAGTAAAACAAAACCCAAACACAAATGAGACAATAAACAACTTTAAAAAACACAGTTAACCAGTTTGATATATTTCATACGCATTTCTAAGATAATATACATCTCAAAAATATCCATGGAACAACCACAAGTTGATGATGTGAGAAGCCACAAAGAAAACCTCAATTTTTTAAAAATTAGAAGTTACATAGGCCATATTCCCTGACTGCAAAGCAGTAAGACTAAAAAATTAAACAAAAAGTAAACCACAAAAATTTAACCACTTAGAACTGTAACCTGAAGGTCATTTAAGGGAGTATTTCTGAAAGAAATTAACTAGTGCAGACTCTTTAAAAAGGAAGAATGAGGGTCCCACACAGCAATGCCCAGTCATTAAAAAATGGAACAAATGAGAAGGAAAATAGTCAAAAAAGGAAATGAATGAAAAATAAGAAGTTAAAGAAAAGAAAATCAGAAGACTTGAGAATCAAACCCAGGACAAGGGTTTTGAAATCACTAATCAAACAGCACCTGCCTGGCCCTCAGTAAGTCTGGTCAAGGAAATACAAACAAATTCAAAATCTTAATAAGAAGAGGAGACAAGAAGGACGGTTTTATATGGATGTATTTTAAAATGCACATGGAATAAGAATTTTCTAAATAAATGAAAATTATACAAAACTGACTCAAAAGGAAACAACAACGTTGGACAGGCCAATAATCTGAGAGAAAAATAGGAATTATAACATTATTGGGACTATACAAATAATTCCATGGGCAAATTATATTAAATTCTTAGAAAAATAAAAACCAAAAAACACTCTTTTTTGAATTGTTGGGTGGGTAGGGCATTCAAATTCTTGCTACAACACCAAATTTTCTACTATAATTGGGCAAGGAAAATTTGAGAGAGAGAGAAAAAAATTGTCTAAATTTTATGCAAATCATACAAATCCAAACTTCTTCTAAATAAATGTTAGCAAAAAATTGTGACTAAATTTTACATAAATCATACAGATTCAAACTTCCTTAAATAAATGTTAGCAAATAAAATATGGAACCCAACTGCAAAAGCAACAGCATTCCAAAAAAGATTTATTTCACTAGGAATTTTCTTTACAGCTTTTGAATAGATACCATTCAGAAACTTCATACAAATAATAGTAAAACAGGGGCACTATTCCAGTTAAAGCTGGGAATGTTCCTCAGCAGGGGGCTGGAGATCCTGGCCACTATAGAAAGACTGGGGGGGGGGGGAAGGACAGGAACTGTAAATACGGAAAAGGAAGCAGTAAAGCAGCCTTATTTACAGGCACGTCTGTATTCATAAAAAATCTAAGAGGACCAGCTGGAAAAGTAACCAGATGCAGGATACATATTCACAAGTCAGTATCAATAATAATCAATAAGAACTAGAATAGTAGGGATGGGATGTTGCTCACTGGGAGAGGGCTCACCTAACATTTGTAAGGCCCTGGGTTCAAGTCCCAGCACCGTGTGATCAACCTGAGCTATATAACAGCACACAGCAAACTCAGTGAGACGAGTAGGTCACCTAGGAGATGATGGTGAAGTTTTCCTAGAAACCTCCAAGGTACAATGAAGCTGGCACACCATAAATACATCCCTTCCTTCAAAACGGATCCACAAATTACAATGACTCTAGGCAAAAATCCTAGTAGGATTCCCGGAAGACCTTTTTGAGTCCATACAAAGCTCACAAAGAAGACAAAGTACTGGCTTCTAGTGCAGACTCTGCACATCTTTTAATAATAGCCTATGGTCTCACACTAATACAGTACTGAGCACCTCAAACTGGTGGGAAAAATGGCTAGATAAGCCAGCCGGTGCAGTGAAGGGAACAAGGGCAAAGCCAGCACCATAGACACTGGAGAATTTAGGAACGCTGAAGATACCGTTCCAAGTTGGTGGAGAGAACAGTTTTGCAACTGGTCTTACGACACCTCAGAGCTGCTTCTGGTGAGTTCTCTAAAACATGCTTATCTTTAATCCAGCTATCAAGAAAGCCCACACAGCCTGGACTACTAAAAGATACAAGGTTACTTCTAAGTCAAATGGAAAAAACTGAACCCACCTAGTGACTTGGGGCTTCCTCCCCTTTAGGGGTCCTAGAGTAGATGGGAGGTGTGAATCAGGTCTACAGGTTAACAGTATTCTTCTGCATTGACGTCCCAATTTGATCACTGTGATGTAGTTATGCTTTTAGGAAATACATCTGTAAGCATGCAGCAATGTTGGCTTGAATGAGCTAGAAACAGAGTCCTATAAAGAGCACAGAAGGCGGGAAAGCATGAGAGGGGAGGAGGGTCCAGCAGTGTCTGGGGACAGGGAGTGAAGAGCACACACGTATTCTCTGTACAGTTCTTACAACCTTTCTGTACGCCTACACTACACCAAAATAAGTTTTTGAAAAGGAAAAATGAGTTTCAAGGCTCATTGGGATAGTTCCATTTCATCTATGCATAACACTTTATAAATCTGGCCCCGGGGTTAGAGGCACCAGATTCTCTGTCACCTCCAGAGCGAGAGGGGAAGGCCAGAAGAGTGGCATGCGCTCACCAGCAACCTTCATCAAACGACTCAGGTGCCACAAAACAAATAAAACTCGTTAAGTGAAGAGCTAGGAGTGAGATGCCGGGAAAAACTACAGGCAAGGAAATTCCAAATGAATTAAATAGCTAATTGGGATGGCAGGGGGAACACTTGAGTACTGAATACTGGACAATTATGAAAATGCTGGAATGAAGAGGTATTTCTACACACCTCCCGAAAACAAAGTAAAACAAAACAGTATGAGAGTGAGAGTCTCTGTCCTTGGCTGCTCTGAATGCAGTGTCTGGGCTGTGGGACAAAGAGCTGGCCAATGCTCTAGGTCTGCTCCAAGCACGGTCAACGTGCACTCACCTGACCCTCAGGGACCAGAAGACACAGGTGTGAAGAGGAAGTCAAAGGGAACCTTGGGCCATAGCCAGGGCACCTTCCACGCCACGGGAGCGGTGCCACTTCCCACCCTTCTATGCTACCTTGGCAGAAGTTCCAGGTCCTTTATGGTCGCACAACAAACTAGCAATTTCTCTCAGAGCAGGTAGCCTCTAGAAAACTCTCGACATTCCTTCCGCACGGCACGGCCTCTTCTCAGTGTCACACTGCCGTCCTGAGACAGCTTTTACTGTTTCCTTTGTTTGTTTGTTTGTTTGTTTGTTTTGCCTTTCCAGCTGAGGCCCAGATTGTGAGAAAGATGCCAAAAACAATGTGGCTAACTGGGCAGTATGAGAATGTGGCCCAGGTCCACTCTGCCTCCCAAGTCTCTGGTCACTAGGCTACATCATTTCTAGAGCCCCCTGGAAAAGAACTCAAGGTACCAGTCAGTGCCTAAGCCAATAGCCAATTCCCCTGACATAAAAGCATCAATCCTGAAAGGCACCAGGAGAAATTAACCAGATCTACTCTGTGGCAGCCACTGGACCACACCCTTGTTTGCCATGAAAGACAAGTGAACATGGATGGGTGTGATTCATTCAATAAGTATTCTGAGCAACTACAATGTACCCATCTTGGGGACATCACTGAGGGTTAAGAGACGCTGTCCACACTCAAGGAGTACCTAGTTGAGAGAGGTTGAATATTAAGTCATCCAGTTACTGACAAAGCATCTAAGGCTGACTTGGATTAGAGGAAACATGGAAGAAGGGAAGAAGAAAGGGGCCTGTTGAGAGACCTAGACCCAGTGACCCAGAAGCAACTCCAGGACACGTGTGTCTGCAGCTTCTCCGGTTAACCAGGCAAGAAGAGCCCAACCTAAATTCCAGACTGCCAGACCCTGTCCTACACATACCTCTTTGACACAGTGATGCCCTGGGCACAGTACTGGGTCCTCCCAGGATCCAGGAGAGGGTAGCACATGCAGCACATGCAGCCCGACATGAGAGCAAAGGCCTGTAGGCAGAGAGGTCAGGAAAAGCTGCATGACTCCTACCCAATGGACAAGGCCATAAGACAACTTCCCTCCCAGTAACTGGACCACCCATACTAGCCACCAGGGCTCTAGTCAGGCCACCCACAGCCTGTCACCCCTGCTCAGCCCTGGGGTCTTGTGACCTCTTACAGAACCAGGCCTTGGAGCAGCAGTCGCTCTGTCCTGTGTCTGCGCAGGGTAAGGTTTGGAGGCTCCCGCGTCACCTGCTTAAGTACAAGCCTCACTCTCCTCTGCATCGGACCCCCCATGGCACCTTCAGAAGTTGCCATGGCAAATGAGCTCACATGGGGTGACGGACCATGCCTTGCCATGTTCAGATTACTGTCAGAACTGCCCAAGGCCTCCCCCAACTCCTCCCTCATACCCATGTGCCACCAGCTCACAACATCCTTCCATTCGGCATAAACCAAGACGCACCTCCATCGAGCACCTGAAACGTCATTCAACCCTCTTGCCAGGATGACTATAACCAAAGGAGTCCCTCTCAGAGAGCCCTGCTAGCCCACTCACCCTTCCAGCCGTCCTCTCTGGGGAAGCACCCTGTCCCTGAAAGCAGTTTTCCTCACTAAGGACAACTTTGCTCTCTTGAGGGCAGCAACGAGTTCTGGGGGCCCTGGGCTCAAGGACCCCTGTGCACGCTGACACTTCCTCACAACTGGCGCAGGAGATTAGACAACTGTGGTTTGTGCCTTTCGAAGAGGATGCAGGGGTGGCAGATCTTGGGAGCGTCCTCTTCGCTGATGTCACCTCTGTGGCATTGTCCCACCAACCTCCTTCAGTGACGCAGAAGCCCTCTTCTGTGGGACAGTCCTCCCGATGGCCCTCTGAGGATACCACAGTGACAACAAACATGTTATATCATGTGTCGGAGTATAAGACTGTCACCTTTATGCCTGGCCTCAATTTTAGCAGCATGAACAAGCTGATGGCTGGCCATCATGGTTTAGTCATTAACTTCTTCTCCCGAGTCTTCCTATGCCCAGCCTTCCCACCAGCTTGACCTTCACCATTTAACACCAGACTCAGGCCTCACCAGAGACACCATCACGTCATAATCTAAGACTCTCAGGCCTTCCATCAATCCTGGACACCACAGGACCTCTGCCCCTTATCCAATCACATCTTCTCCAGACGCCTGTCCCCTACTCTCCCTGTTGTGCGTCCCAGCTAGAGCCAAAGCCATCACAACATCACCATTCTCAGCCCAGCTCTTAGCTGTCACCCCTGGCAAGTCCCCACACCCGCCTCTTGGCTGCCTCGAGCTGGTGGCTTATCACACTGTAAAGTTGAAACCACAAGCCTCCAGTGCGTCATCCATCCTGGGGATAATCTCTCCCGCCGTCTGGACTTCCACATGAGTGTTTCATGTGGTCTAGTTCCCCAAACCGCATACAACCCATTCTCCACTATGATTGCTTTCTGCACAAAATGAAAGAAAAGTCCAGAGAGAGCACTCTATTACGACGCCACTGACCCCAGCAGCTCCCCCCGCTACACGAGACAGCTCTTCCCCTGTCACAGTGGACACTGCATCAATGCCAGTGCAGGCCACCACACAGGCGACTTCCCTCAGTTCTACTGCAGCACCCTTTTCACTTGTCACCCGATGTTCTCAGGCAGGACACAAAACAGGCTGCCACCCTAATACTTAGGAAGTGTCCACGAACCACTCCCTAACTGGACTCCTGTACAGGACTCCCTGAAGCTGCCTGAACACTCTGACTTCCCTTGCTCAACACCCAGGCACTGATTCTACTCACACCGAGTGCCACCTTTACCATGGCCCTCCATGAAGATCATAGTACCCAGGGCCACCGTGGCCTCTGATGCCAAACCAATAGGATCCTTAGGATCCTCACCTTAGCAAACTCTTCCTTCCTGGTTTGAGGAGCCCTCTTTCCTGGATTCTCTTCCCCTCACACTTCGCAAGTGAGCCACAGGCCCATGGTCAAATACTCACATGCTAGTGGTCAATCCTGACACAACTGGCCTACTCCAGACTTGTCCCTGGCTCCTGATGTAATCACCAATGCCTTACCAAAACAATAAAAACAGAAACAATGAAAAAAAAAAAACCCTCCTCAGTGGCCTCTAAGATGATCTGCTATCTGGTTACTTCCTTATTTTCCCCACCTCTTACAGGGGAAGTGTTCTGCTGGCTCCTCCCACACACCCAGCTCCTTCCAACCTCAGGGCCTTTTCACTTATTGCTCTGCTCCTAGAATACGTTTTCCCATTAATCACAAGGTTTGCTCCAGAGTGACTTTTCCTGACTGCTCCCGGTCTCAGCACTGTACCCCATTTCTGGCCCTCTGCCTATCCCAAACCTAGTTATTCATCCCAAGCACTTCTTCATCTCCAGGGAGATCAACTGGAGGCTACCATTCTCGTCACAGTAGGAATGCCAGCAGGCTTGGACCCTGTCCCCATTACACAGCTGGAAAAACTAAGACCCCAAGTCAGAGGAGAGTAATCCTGGATGCAAGACATCTAGCCCTGGAGTCTGTCCATTCACCACTGGTGCCTCACAAGGGCAAAAATAATGAGCAAATCCCAGAGCCAAGAATGAACGGGCTTGTTTGGCTCTGCTAGTCTCCAGGCTAGTTAGAGACACCAAGTACTCCAGAGTCAACATGACACCAGGGAATGTCAAGAACCACCACATGGGATTTCCAGGGACACTCTGATATGTAAACGGCTCAAACTTCATCCTTCCTGTGCTCACTAGAAGAGAGATGGAAAAACTGAAAACAGGTCTTCTTATATGCACTGGGCACAGAGCGAATGACGCCTCACAGCCTGGACTCAGGCTAATGCAGAGCCGTACGGCTGTGGGCTGGACCTTAACCTTCCCGAGAGCCACATGCTGAAGGATGCCCCCCAACCTGAGGCTACTGGAAAGTAAAAGAGCCTCTAAGAGGTAAAGATTTGAGAAAGGAGGTTAGGAAAGGGTGAGGCATGGGAGGGGCTCCCCTCGGATTTGTAGCTCCCACAAGGTGAGCAACTGTGCTCCACACCAGGGGTTCCCCTCGATATCCCTGCCTCTCCACAGGCCCCTAAACAAGGCCACAGACCACAGGCAGAAACCCTAAACTGTGAGCTCAAACCATCTTTGCTAATCTCAGCAAACTCTTCCAGGAGCCATAGACAGCTGGAACAATCACACACTGCCTATGTGATGGCTAGAGACCAGTCCAAAGCAGATCCCAGCTCCTGAGGACCTCCATGTCTCAAGACCGATTTGCTCCTCTCAGAGCCCCACAGCATCTCCTAGGGTTTAAGCAAAGTCCACTAGCTTCAGCAAGAAGGAGTGGATTGTAACAATTTACTACAGACAAAAAAAAGCTCATTTGAGCTGGACAGGAGGCCTAGCAACTCAAGCCTAGTAGAGTACTATCCTGCTTGTCTCCCCCAGGCAAAGAACAAGAAAGCTAAAACATGTTTGCAAAGGGCATCAGCCAAGGAAGCAGATTCATATATACTAAATAACCACATAATAAACTGAATAAATAGATGAAGCAACTGAGATTAAGTCCTAAGAGGGCAGACTGTTTACTCTCCTTAGCATCCTAAGACTATGTCAAAAAGACCCCAGGAAACAACTGATCACAAATCAAGCTTCAAAACAGGTTCTATTCAAGAAAGAGTTACTGGAGAAACCCAAAGACAGGAAGCAGAAAAAAAACAAGAAACAAAACAAACAACAGCAAAAGACAAAGACAAAACAGAAAGAGAAAAAAGAAAACACAGAGGCTAAAGAGATACCCCAGAGGTTAGAGGCTCTTGCCACAAAAACTGACAATCTGAGTTTGACCTGGATCCACGTGGTAGAAGAGAGGACTGATCCCTACAAGTTGCCCTTTGACCTCGGTAGGCACGAGTGTGAGAAGAACACACAGACACAACACCACACACACACATATACACACATGTAAACAAACAAAAGAGAATTGAAGTTCCTGCCATGTGTGGTGACCACAAACACTGCATAGCCTGGGAACTAGTTCTCACATATGCCCATATAATTTACTGGATAAATCACGTATAACTTAAAAAACAACAACAAAAACCATGGCATTCCAAAAGGCAAAAGAAAAATCACACAGCATTCGCCGTTTCCAGGCTCAGAAACAACACAGACTTTCTGAACTGCATTAGATAACACTTTTCTCTGGAAAGTGTTATGGGCAGTCGTGGAAAGCCCAGGAAACAGGGGCTACTGAAGAAAAGTGAGAAGAGAAAGGTGGTCCACAGATGCACAGACTCGGAAATCAAGAGAGCTTTTTGTGATGGTCTCCTTGGTAGACCTGACACAGCTGGAGAAAATAATCATAGCCAGAACCGACAGAAAATACCCAACCTGAACTACAAAGAGATAAATCAAGGACGATGGGAGCTTCGGGTTTATAAGAGAACACATGAAGGGCATGGAAGTCACCCTAAGAAACAAAGGCAAGAGAGCACCTGGTGCTCTTACAGCGGAGCACCCACGTGGTACTCAGAACCATCTGCAAACCTAGTTCCAGGGGTTCCAACACCCTCTTCTGACCTTGGACACCACCTGTGCACAGGGCACATACATATCATCAGGAAAACCACATACATAGAAGAAGAAAAGAGCTGAAACAAACCCAAACTCAACAGCTTGTCTTAGGTTTAACAGGGATTGCAGGCACAGAACCAGCCACGGGTCTCACAAAGTGGAGGGATGGGCAAGTAAAAAGAACCAGCTTACCACGCACTGGAGCTGTGCCCTGGCCCAGAAGCTGCACACAGTGGGCAAAGCTGCCTCGAGAGTTGCCCGAGAGCAAGCTCCCACCTTCTGCAAGCCTCAGCTCCCTCTGCCTGTTTGCCTCCCCCAAAGAAAGAAAAAGCAACAATCCTGTGTACCTCCAACAGGCCCCCGGGCAAGGGTAGGGGGAGGAATAAGCCCATGTTCACCTCCCCGAGCCTTGCTGTCTCCCCAGGGGAGGGTCCAAGAAGTATTGGTGATGTTTGCTTTCATGGGGGGTGGGGGGGGGAACAGGCCCACGCAGGACTGAGCACTACACAGAAGGTTCTAGAGCACTTTCCATACACCTTCCTTCATGCGTTGGTTCATCTCTAACAGAGGGCAGGCACTATCAAAGGAATCGAAGAAAACTCAAACAAGACCTGAGACACAAACAAGGACCCTAGAGGACACTGCCCTGTGCCAGCTACAGGTTAGACTGACCAGGGGACCTGCCTCTCTCTGCTGCATGGGCAGCTTCCATGGTTGTGAAAAGCACTGTTAAAATCAATTATCAGTGTTAACAGTAAGCTCTTATTGTAAGTACTATTGTGTGTATATTCCTGTAAGTAAAGAAAGATACTGGGGGATGGGTGATCTGGCTCCCTAAATGACAGCTGGTAAGACCGTTGTCTGGTATTGGCTGTCTTAAGAAAAGAACTGTTGGGGGCTAAGAAGATGTCTCAGTTGGTAAAGTGCTTGGATCCTAAGACCCATGTATAAGCCAGGCACATGGAGCCTGTTTCTAACCCCACCACTGGGGAACTGAGTGATTCAGTCAATTCTGGAGCTCACGGGCCAGCCAACCTAGCCAATCAGTGAGTTCTAATTTCAGTCAAAGAGAGACCCTCAAAAAGTAAAGTGAAGAGCAAATGAGAAACACATCCATGTCAGCTTAGGGGCTACACATACAACATGTACGCATGCACACAAACATGAACACACATGTTCACATACAAAATACAAAGAAAGGAAGGAGAAGGACTATCCAATGGCATGACCGTACACCAGCATCTGTTGCTGAGAACATTCCACAGACACCTTGGTGAAGGAAGCCACACCACAACTGCAGCCAACTGCTGCTTAGACACAATTCGCCAGGACTATTTCAAACAGCTTTCCCTGGATCTTCCCTGCAGCCATTCCCACAAAAGCCAGAGCTTTGGTAACTTCCCCCATGGCCTAGTTCAGGGCCCACTGTCACTAGTGCACCAGGGATACGGCATGATGATGTAGACGATCCTGCACTTGCAGGGAAGTCGGTGGTGACTGCTGCAACTTCCCTTTGTGGGCACATAAGCAGATTGCTGGGCTCCTCTATGCTGCACCCTACTCCCTCCAACTGTGACTGCCCACCCCAGAGTTACATTAGATCCCAATAAAGGTATCTTGAGTTAAACTTTTTGCTAGCGTGCACTAAGCTGATAACAGAGAAAGAAGCAGTGGCTGGGGCCACGGCAGAGCAGCCTGACAGCAGAGTGGTTGGGGGCCCTCAAGAAGTGGGGCTGAAAAACGGCCTGGCAGTTTTGACAGCCAGAGAAGATGGAAAGCTGGGATACAGTAACAGAAAACCTGAGAGTAGCCTAAGAAACAGCAGAGATGGGGGGGGCCAGCGGGGGACACGGACGGACAACACAGCCTGACTGCAACACAGGCAATGGGCAGGGGCAGAGCACAGCGAGAGAGGCAGCTGGGAGGGGAGCAGCAGCTCTGTCATCAGCAACAATAGTGGTGGTGGCAGCCGAGGGCCAAGGGTCTAAACACCCTAGGCCTAGGAGCTGCAACTCTTGCCACTGTCAAGAGAACCCTCAAAACAAACTGATATCAAAGGTCAGGAACTTCATAGGCCCACATAATGGCTTTTAACACCAGTCAAAGCAGAGCCACTGGTTTAGTGCCCTGAGGCCTGGGTGAAGCCTGTAACGCTAGAGGGAACCATATGCTGCTGCTCCCCACTGGCTGCTGCTACTACCCTCTGTGGTCAAAAGTCTAGGGTTACAAAAGGACCAAGAACCACAAAAGCTGGTCCTCACCTACCCACAATTGCTATCCTGGCAGAACAAAAGGACTCCAGGCATTGAGCTGTTAACAGAGACAGCCACCTGTAAATGGAACCCAACTCCTAAACAGACAGACACAGAAGATCACTCTGTAGGCCCATTTACCTTGTGGTAGTTTGAATGTAATTGGCCCCCATAAATTCATAGGGAGTGGCACTATTAGGAGGTGTGGCCTTGTTGGAGGAAGTGTGATGTGGGATTCCCCTCTGTATGCTGTGAATATCATTGGTTAATAAAGAAACTGCTTTGGGCCTATAGCAGAGCTATAGGGGAACAGAGCTAGGTGGGGAAAACTAAACTGAATGCTGGGAGAAAGGAGGCAGTCAGAGAGAAGCCATGGAGCCTCCACCAGAGACAGACATGCTGAAACTTTGCCAGTAAATCACAGCCACTGGTGATACACAGATTTATGGAGATGGGTTAAATCAATATGTAAGAGTTAGCCAATAAGAAGCTAGAGCCAATGGGCCAAGCAGTGATTTAAATAATATAGTTTCTGTGTGATTATTTTGGGGCTAAGTGGCTGGGAACCAACAAGCGGCTTCCTCCAACAAATTGGTGCCAACGTGGTTGACTAAAATTCATTTAAAACCTGAGAGGGCTTGAAAACAAATTCTAGACACAAAAGTACAGAGTTTGACACAGTTTCTTGCTGTTTGCTGGTGGTGAGCTACAGCTCCTTTAAGAGGTTTTCCTGATTGAGCAGTAGCAGAAAAGAAAGCCGCGCTATTTTGAAATGCCAGCTTTTGGGGCTGTGCTGCCAGCGAGACCTCTGGCTCTTTCAGGAGACTGGGCACTTGAATGGGGTTTGTGAGCAACGTGCTATGGCTTGCTTAGTAGCAACATAGACCCTCTGTGTGCCTAAAAATGGGGGCAGTGTGCATGGCTCTCAGAGGCAGCGAGCAGCTCCACCATGTAGGTCTGTGTGGAGCAAGCAGGAAGTACCGTGTGTACCCTAGTAATGTTGTAGGTTAAGTTCATAAGAAGGGCTTAGCATTTTAAGAAGCACTTCTAGTCAGAAAATAATTACAGATACACAATAAAGACAAATTCAGATGGAAAAGACCTCTAAATGGGTCATAGTATTGGATAAATGTATGTAGACTTGGGAGAGAGAAGAAAAATAATATAGACAGTTATAAAAGGAAGTAAATGGCTTTTTAAAAAAGTAAAGTTTTTAAAGAGACAGAGTATGGACAGTCATAGATTAAAAAAGAGTAAAGAAAAATAAGCCACGTAAGATGGAATATGCAAGGAGAGCCTGGATTATGTATATTAATGTGTTTTCTTTGAATTTCTTGACTGTGAAGGAGCTAAGTAACCAACATATTTGCTTAAAAGGTATCTTGACTTCAGAATTTGTGTCTAAGGATATGTTGCTTTGGAAAAGAGGTTCTTCTTTTATTTCCACAGAAGATGAGAACTTGTGGATTGCTTCTAGACTAATATAGTTTGATGGACCAAGACCCCCTGATAGGTCACCTTGAACACCCCTCAAAAAAATTACTTTACCCAATAAACAGCAGGAAGCAGTTTGGAGAAAAACTATGCCCATGATCCCAAATATTGTCTATAAATGCTTATTTACATTTAAAAGAAGATATGCTATAGAGATTTGCATTGATATGGATCTTGCTCTATTGATACAAATTTAAGGTCTATTTTGTTATACTGTGTATATGTATTTCTGATCTTGATTAAGGCATTGTGTTTATAGCTCCTTTAAAAATGTAATGTATATTTAAGAAATGCATGTTAATAGATAGTCATCTATAATAGCCAAGCTTATAGTCATATTAGTTAAATTTTTTATATGTACAGAGTTGTATTTCAGATGGATAGGAATTCTTCAAACCTTTCAAAGACTACAGAATATGGCATTTAAAATGCTTTAAGAAATTAGGACTTTTCATGACAGAGACATGTCTGCTCCTGGCAGCACCAGTTACTTCAAGAGGAAGACGGGCATCAAAGAGGCTCCTTATGGAGTTTGGTAGCCATTTGAGCAAGAAACTGCTCTTGCCTGGACTGTTTAACTGGACATGCAGGACTCACAGAATAATGACTGCTGAAGCTGTCTAAAGATGAGACAGTCCTTCGTGGTTCCTGCTTCATGAAAGCATCTGCTAGACATTCTGCAGGACACAGAAAAAAGTGACTGACAAACTGCTAATATAGGTGCAACTGTCTTTGAAATTTCCTGCTTCATGGGAAAGTCTGCTGGATACTGTGGGCTAAAGATTGATGCCCCAATGGTACAGAAGAACTTTGGATGAGTGTCCAGGCAAAGATGTCTCTATCAATTCTAGAGTTTTGGAAGTTGCTTACAGTGTACTTCCTATTAACTTAGGTAATATTCTATCCTTCTGGAGTCTTTGATGGAGTTGAAGAATTGAGTTATAATTATAGTTTTCCTTAGTTATGATAAAAGATAAAGTAGATATAAATATTGTAACTGTAATTCTTGCTTGATACCTGTTTTATTAAAACTTTCCTTTTTATTTAAACAAGAAAGGGGAGATGATGTGGGATTCCCCTCTGTATGCTGTTACTATCATTGGTTAAAAAAGGAATTGCTTTGGGCCTATAGCAGAGCTATAGTGGAATAGAACTAGGTGGGTAAAACTAAACTGAATGCTGGGAGAAAGGAGGCAGAGTCAGAGAGAAGTCATGGAGCCTCTGCCAGAAACAGACATGTTGAAACTTTGCCGGTAAACCACTGCCACATGGCGATACACAGATTAATGGAGATTGGTTAGCCAATAAGAAGCTAGAGCTAATGGGCCAAGCAGTGATTTAAATGATACAGTTTCTGTGTGATTATTTCGGGACTAAACGTCCAGAAACTAACAAGCAGCTTCCTCCAACAGAAGCGTGTCACTGTGGAGGCAGGCTTTGAGACCTCCTATGCTCAAGCTAAACCTAGTTCAAACCACTTCCTGCTGACTGAAGGTCAATATATAGACCTCTAGCTCCTTCAGCACATCTGCCTACACACCACCATGTAGCATCATAATGGCAACAGACTAAATCTCTGAACTGTAAGCCAGCCCCAGTTAAATCTTTCTTTTATAGCTGTGGTCATTGTGTCTCTTCACAGCAATAGAAACCCTAACTAAGACAATGCTGTTCTATCACTTGATATCATGCAGAGCTTTCAACTTCACAGTAAGATGCAGGTTGTGCTCTCTCACCTTCCTGGATCTGTGGCTTAGCATTTGCCATTAACTTTTAAGTTTCTCAGGCATTTGTTACTTCAGATACTTCTACAGTTTCTTTTCTTCTTTTGTTTCCTTCATCCCATAGGAAAACATCACACATACACACACACACACACACACACACACACACACACATACATATATTTGTAAGTCTTTGCAGTTTTGGGGCATTGTGGGTTTGGTTTTGTTGTTATTATTATTGTTGTTGTTTTGTTTTGGAGATAGTCTCATGTAGCCCAGGCTGTCTCCAGGCTCCTATGTAGTCAGAGATGACCTTGAACACCTGATACTCCTGCCTCCACTTCCATGGTTACAGGTATATGCCACCAGATTTACTTTTACTTCATTGGGGATTCTAATTGTGGCCTCATGCATTCTAAGCAATAACTCTACTTAGTGAACTACATCTCTAGGTTCTGTGTTCCTTTTGTATTCAACTCATCCATCCTATCTGACTTTATGATGATCCAGGGGCATTAAATACATTGCTGGCAATGATTTTGATTGTTGAAATACGAGCGGCAGGGGCTGCGTCCCCAGCACCCTGCCGCCCACATGGCTAGCTTAGCTTATGTCCCGAAATAATTACACGGAAACTGTATTCTTTTAAACACTGCCTGGCCCCAATACTTCCAGCCTCTTATTGGCTAGCTCTTACATATTAATCTAACCCATTTCTATTAATCTTTGTAGCACAC
>NC_022016.1:7669169-7675573 GCF_000317375.1 Microtus ochrogaster
CAGGAAAGGCTCCAAAGCCACAGAGAAACCCTGTCTCGAAAAACCAAAAAAAGAAAAGAAGATGTGTAATTAGAATCAAAGAAAGAAAAAAAAAGAATGGAAGACACCACTGCCCCCACCGGAAAAAAAAACAACAAAATCAAGGAAAACAAACCACGAATGCCAGCAGCAAATGAAGGCAATGATAGCCATGGCAATCATTTTTAATGTGCTGCTCTAAATACATAATTAAGAGACAGAGAGTATCAGAATAGATAAATAAAAACAAGATCAAACTATATACTGTCTACAAGAAACCTACATTAAATAAAAACACAGATATAGGCCTTGGCGGATATTGGACTTGAAAGTCAAGACGCACAGAAAAAGGCACAGCATACCAACAAGTAATTAAGAGATACCTGTGCCAGGGTACTTATTCAGACAATTCAGAAGCTGGAGCAAGGAAAACTACTGGACATAAAAGAAGCATTCCACAGTGATAAAGGAGCCAATATGGAAATAAGACCTCAGCCCTCAGCTGAGCAATATAGCATCAGGTAAAGCAGAACCACTTGAAGGAGAGGTGAACAAATCCACCACTAATGTTATTCACCGGCAGCTAACAGACAGAGAGCAGAAAATCAGCACAAATACAGTTAGGACTGAACAGTACTGTCAATCACCCTCATCTAATCAACATTTCTGAGTATTTCATTCAGCAACACCATAGAACACATTCATTTTTCTCAAGTCCATGTGGAATATTTACTGAGACAGATAATACTCAGGGCCATAGGATACGCCTTAACAAGCTGAAAGAGACAGAATGCCGTGAGTCCTTGGATCATATGACATTAAACTATAAATTCAGTAACAGACTACCAGAAAACCCAAAACAATTGGAGAGTTAATAAAAACAGTACAAGTTCAAGTGGGACTAACAAGAGACAAAAACCATGAACTAAATGAAAATTAAAATGCATTTTTTACATTTTAATAGATTATCTTCTATTTATTATTTCACAATTTCACCTGTGTAATCAAGGCAACCTGATCATATTGCAAGGTTAGTTCAACATTTAAACTCAATTAGTGAAATTCATCATCTCAAGAAACTAGAATGAAATCACACACCCTTATCAATACACACTCATATGACAAGATCCAGTACCCATTTACAATGACAAACTAGGAAAACAGGACTTCCCTAAACTTGATAAAGAATATCTACAAAAGAACAATTCCATACCATTGGCATTATAATTAATGGAGAAAAATAAACACTC
Organism: Microtus ochrogaster; assembly: GCF_000317375.1. Classification (NCBI taxonomy): domain Eukaryota; kingdom Metazoa; phylum Chordata; class Mammalia; order Rodentia; family Cricetidae; genus Microtus; species Microtus ochrogaster. The sequence continues at coordinate 7,670,438 of NC_022016.1, forward strand.
CCCACCCTCATAAGACCAGAAATAAGGCAAGAATGGCTTTTAGCACCATTTCCACACCAACTCGTACTAGAAGTCCTAGTTAATGAGATAAGGAAGGAAGACGGCATCTTAGGGTTTCTATTGCTGGCAAGAGACACCATGCTCACTGCAACTTTTATAAAGGAATATATTTCACTGAGGTAGTGGCTTACAGTTTCAGAGGTTCAGTCCACCATCATCATCGCAGGGAGCATGGTGGCATGCAGGCAGACATGGTGCTGGAAAAGGGCTGTTACATGTTGATATGCAGACAATAGGAAGCAGACTGAGACTCTGGGCAGTATCTTGTGCACATGAGACCCCACAGCCCGCCTCCACAGTGACACACCTACTCCAACAAGGCCACCTTCTAATAGTGCTACTCCCTTTGGGAGCCATTTTTTCAAACCACCACAGGAGAGTAGGTAGGTACACAGGTAGGTTTAGATGACATGGTCATCTATTCTAGGAAGTAATAAAGAAGCAACAAAAACCTCCAACAAGCAAGCAATCCTAGGATGGTTGCAGGGCACAAGATTAATATCCAATTCAATCCTTTCCTGTAGAAGACTAACAGTGAGTAACTGTGACCTAAACTAAAACTTACAGCATCTGTATCAGCACCAGAAAGTTCGGCATAAATATATATTCGGCATAAATATAACCTGACAAAATGAATAAAAGGAATCAAAGACTTTAATAGCTAGAGAGACATTTCATGTTCATGGAGTATTTTCCCAAGATTCTATATTACCAAGATATCAGTTCTTCCAACCCCATTGGCAGAGGCATGGGTGAGCAAGCCCTGAAGTTGTGAGCATGGGAGAGTTGTCCTTACTACCCATTTGTCATGTGGTGGCATGGGTGCAGGAGAGATGACCTTCCCACTGCTCATCAATGCCTGATGTCATAAGAACAAGAGAGTTGGCCTTGCCCCTAATCACCTGAAGCTCTCACAGAACTAGCCCTGAAGGTGTGGGCATGGGAGATCTGACCCTGAGGACAGGAAAGCTGGAGAACTGGCTCTGCCTCTTGCTCACCACTGCAAGGGGTGAACTAGTTAGGGTAACGCTGGAGAGCTCACCCTGGTGGTGAGGACAAGGGAGAGCTGGTAGGCAGACCAACCCTGCAACTACCCAGGCCCAGAACCAGGGTTACATGTTGGTCCACCACAACATCCAACCCGTCTGTGATCTGCTGGAGCATGTGAAAGGACCGGTCCTGCAACCCAAAGCTGAAGGATTTCCACCACACAGGGCAAGAGCTGGATAACTAAGAGGGTCCCAGTGAGGACCCAGCATCGATAGTGTATCAGAAACCAGAGGCTATGAACCAGACCAATGACTCTCTGCAATGAACACTTGCAAGTAAAGACATAAGGATAAAAGGGTTTACTGTGTGACTCTCTGTCACATTACAGCTTCCATGATGAGACTGACTTTTTCTCCATCTTTTTCCTTTTTCTCTTAAATTTTATTTTATTTTATTGGGAGGGGATTCAAGGACAGAGAGTGGATAAGAAGGGATGGGGGATGGGGAATGAATGGGATGGAGATGCATGATGTGCAGGACACACAGAATAAAGAACAGAAAAGGCATCAGATCTTCCCATGTTTACGGAGGGATTCGATCCAGTCTTGATAAAAGCCAGCTAGTTACTGCGTGGCTGTAAAACACTGGTTGCAAGTGATGTACGAAGAGGAAAGAGACCTAGAATACTCAAACTCAGTGCTGAGGAGCAGCCGAGGTGGAGGACCACCTGATGCTTTCCAACCTTGCTCTAGAGTCGCAGCAAACAAGACAGCATAGAGCTGACCAAAGCAAAAAGGTAAATTGCTGCAACAGAATAGAAAGATCAGAAATAGAGCTGTGACCTGACCACGCCCTGGCCATGCCATGACCTTCAACCCATCTCAGGCAAGGAGCAAGGCTCACTGAAGGGAGGAAGGAAGACACTGAAGTAAGTGACATCCACATGGAGACACCAAAACAAAGGCCCTCCTAGGCCTGCCTCTGCGCCCCAACCACATATCCTTCCACTACAGCACAGCTGCCCACCCACCTCCCTCTGCTCTATGCAACACTCATGCCACTGCAATCATCACCCAGTGAGCTCAGAACTCTCCGGGTCCAGGGCAGCCTCCATGATGGGTGGTGGACCCTCCCACAGTCCTGTGCCTGTTCCAGTGTCTTCTCTTCCTTTCACTACATACATTGTTCTCTGGAGCAATCATGTTCATATGTTGGCCCTTAACTTACCCCCAACAGTAGATATTCAGTAAGTATTTCATGGATAAATGTTTAAGTTATGTGACCGCTGCACACATTCTAAATAGACACACTATTCTAAGATCCCAACCGTCAGACATCAACATCCACAGTCCCTGTGTCTGGAAGTGAATGAATCTTTTCTTGTTTTGCTAACTTAAACAGTCTACTGTCAACATATATTGCTTTGGATATAACAAAAGTAGTAACAGAAGCAACAGAGTAAGAAAATACAAGAAATGCCAGGTTTATAGGAAGCATAGGGGGTAAATATTTACTTTCTGAAGGAGTCCTCTGCTTTGAAAGGAGCATTTCTGTAAGAGTCTCCTAGGTGGGCATTTGCCTGTAGAAGGATTTGATGTAATGAAGCTAAGCTCAGAGGGCCTTTCTTCCCAAGACAGCAGCAGAAGGGTTCCTCCTCCATCCTTTCAGAAGTGCCCATGTCCTCTCCTCTCCTCAAGGGCCTGCCAGCCAGACCCCAGCTAAGTGAGTCACGACCCACCAGCCTCTAGAGCAGAGTTCTCACGCTGGGGCAGACCCCGTGGACAGAATGACCCTCTCACATGGCTTACATATCAGACGGCCTGCACACATGAGGTGTTAACATTATGATTCATAACAGTAGCAAAGCTACAGTTGTGAAGTAGTAACAAAAATAACACTATGGTTGGGGTCCCCACAACATGAGGAACTGTATTGGAGGATTGCAGCGTTAGGGAGGCTGAGAACCACTCAGCTAGAGCATCCCTTTTGGATGCTCTGCTGGGTCACACCAGGGAAAAGTCCCTTTGATGACTGGATGGGGACAGAACAGATCCCACCAATGGGGCAGAAGGCTAAAACATCTCTGATCTTGACCTTGGGAAATCCTCCCACACTAGGAATCCCAAGGTACCAGAACAACAAATCTCACCCACTCACCACACCCCACTCCAGGGCCCGTTCCTGCGCACTCTGTATCCCTTCACTGTGAAGCCCAGAGCAAGACCTAAGTATGTAACACTGACCCAGTGAGGAAGCAGACCAGAGAGCTGGAGGGATGTGCCTACAGTCGCCCAGCAGAAACAAGGCACAGGGTGCACAAACAAGACAGAGTTCCCACCTTGGGCTGATAGATGCCACACATTATAATAAATCAATATATACATTCAAGTACCAAAATCGGCAAAGCTGCTGAGTGTGTGATCCAAGGCCTGCTCTGAGCAACGCTAGGTCTGAAAGCTGCTGTCGTGTGTACACTGTGGTGCCAGAAGAGGGGACGCAACTCCTAGTAACTCTCCATATGATGCCCACTGTGACGGGGACTGCTATGTGTCATTTCCATCCTCAGATGGTATACAAAGGGATGGCTGGGGAGAGCTGCGGCATCCTACCGGACCTCTGGATCTCCAAGGCTAAGTCCATGGTGACTACCACCAACTGTCAATGACATAGCCATCTCACGGGCCAGGCATTGTGCCTGGCTCTTTAAACTAATTTGATGGCTCCTCCAATTGTCTATGACAGAAGCTGGTGTATGTCCACTTTATAGGCAGGAAAATTGAGTGCTCTTGTACCTGCCCCAATCCTGCAGTGAATAGCCTCTTGTGGAGTATACCCTATGGTCCTGCTTCACCCTCAGTCATAAGCACAGGTCCCTAGGCACTTAAGTACACTATATTCAACACAGTTTGTTCCAGCACAGGCCAGGTGAAGCTGTAGCACCCCCAACCTAAGCTGTCATCCATCATCCTAGGGGTAGAAAATGTGACTCTTTTGAGCCAGCTCTGCTATGGACCAGAGAATATTTTTAGGATCACTAGAATCTCCACTCCCTTTATCTGGGCCTCAGTTTCCCCTTTGACCGAGTTAGGCCAACTATCTATCCTCCCTTCGCCCACTTCCCAAGACCAATGTGCAGAATCAGCAAGAACAGTCACCCACCAGGCAAACAGAGCAGCTGAATGAAGGCAGTACGTGTGTGACTGCTGTGCCCTGGAGAAGTTCCACTTCACAAAGATCTGCTTGAGGAGGACCTGGCAACAGGAGACCAGGAGCCAGCCAGATCTCTCTTGACTGTGAAATGGCTACAAGTTGCCAAGTTCAGTACTGGCACCAGAGTCTGCCAGCAGGGATGACTAGAAGGCCCACCAATCAGTTTCCTTTTCAGGGATAAGCACACTCATACATTCCGTACACACACACACACACACACACACACACACACACACACACCCTCACTCACTCACTCACTCATAAATAAAAATATGATTATCACTGATTTTTCTAAAGCCAATGTGACTGCATTTTAAATCTTTCATAAATACTCATAAAATATTCAAGTGAGTCAAACCTGTCTCCGGAGACTAAAAGCGGCTTCAGGCAACCCAAGCCACTCACCCCATAGGACCCCAGGAGTTCTGCCATCAACCATAAAGCACCATTTCTACCTTGGCTGGGGTTAAGTAGAGCCTTTGGCAAGGACTGGGCTCCTGTCAGACCATTAGCATAGATAAGGCTGACAACAAATGAGGGGACACAGATGGCCCCTCCCCTGGCTTCTTTCCAGATTCCACCATATATCTGTTTGCCCAGCAGTGACTCCCTGGGAGCCTAACATCTGCCTTGATGCTGTGTACAGCAGGGATGCACCAGCAAACAATACAGGCAGAACTCTTCCCTGTGTCCTGGACTAGAGACTGATCTCAAGGCTGAGGTACAAGGAAAGCCAGGAGTGCCCTCCCAAAACCCATAATTCCCAGAAGTACTCAAAGAAAGATGGTGGCTTGTCTGAAAGACAGGGAAGCCTTGTGACAGAGCTGCCACCAGCCAAATGTGTAAGAATTTAAGCCACAGAAAGACTAATTACAG
>NC_022016.1:7675942-7678332 GCF_000317375.1 Microtus ochrogaster
CCCCAAATCTACAGCCACGTGATGGAGACACTAAACATACCCCAAATCTACAGCCATGTGATGGAGACACCAAACACATACCCCAAATCTACAGCTATGTGAGGAATTTAAGACATAAAACATGCATCCACATGTACACTTTGATAAGCGAGTAAGAGAACACGTGAAAGAAATTCAGAAGGAGGGGCTCTTCCTACAGGAGAACCCTAATTAATGAGTTCGGGAGAATGGAGGAAACAGAACGTCACCCCTGTGAGTCAGGAATCCAGGCTAGATTCCTGGTGGAGGAAAGGTAGCAAAATGTTGGCATAGTCTCCAAACACCAGCCCATGAATGTGTTAGTGCAAACCAGGCAGACACCGCCTTCACTGGGTGCTCAAAGTTCAAGTCTCCAGTAGCAACAAGTCACCAGCATCTATACCACATAATCTACAGAGAAGACAGCATCAAAACTAGGATACTCCTGCTTGAAATAGATGGCTCCACACAATTGCTAGAGGCTCAGAAGTCAAAGAAAGGTCAAGGATCTGGCCCCAAACAAAGAAGACACAGCAACTACACGTAAGTGGGATCCTGGATTAGATGCTTGGCTAGACCATTATGGGACCACTGGTGAATTCTGAGTAAAAAACAGAATTAACTTGGTATGGTATGGTATGGTATGGTATGGTATGGTATGGTATGGTATGGTATGGTATGGTATGGTATGGTATGGTATGGTAGATAATGAATTCTTTGCCCATTAAACTAGTTTTAGGAGGTTGGGGTGATGCTCAAGTGACAAAGGGCTCGCTTAGTAAGCATGAAACAATGTGAAAAACAGGGAACAGTGGTGTGTGCTTGTAATCCCAGCACTGCTGGGGTAAGCAATGGAGACAAGTGTACCTAGAGCTTTGCTAGTCAGCCAGCGTAGTGTGACTGGCAAAGTGCCAGACCAGTGAGAGACCCTGTCTCCAATGAAAGTGGACAGTGTCCGAGGAACAGCAGCCACTGTTGTCATCTGACCTCCACACACATGGAACTTACATGCTGGATTCAGCATATTTTTATTTTCTGATTTTTAAGATTACAGAGGCCCAACCAGCATATTCTATGCAGATACTCCAAAATCTGAAAAAGTATGAAATCCAGAATACTTAAGGCCTTAAGAATTTCAGATAAGGAAAACTCAACCTGCAATTTAATTTCCTGTATCAATATTAATTTCATAGTATAACTTGAAAACTATACAATAATTATACATGGTGTTAACATTTGAGAATCTGAGTGAAAAAATGTGTGGAAATGTTTGATATTGTTTTTGTAAGATTTTTTAAGTTTGAAATTATTTTAAAATGAAAAGCTGGGGCTGGCGAGATGGCTGCAGAGGGAGGTAACGGATTTGCTGCCAAGACTAAGCACCTAGGTTCAATCCCTGGAACCCTGGCACAGGATGGGAGGAGGGAGCTCCTGTATGCTGTCCTCTGGTCTCAGCATTTGCTGTGGTACATGTCTGTCCATGCACAAACAGTAAATATATTTTTTTAAATGAAAAGCTTAAAATAAGTAATGCTAAACCCTGTCTCAGGGTGATCATTGAGAAGCATAGACAGGGAGGATAAGGAAACCTATAAATCTCTTTTTAAAGGGTATGTGCGGTTAGATGGGAACAGAACCACAGAAGAAAATGAAGCCAGAAAGGATGGGGCACAGAGTAACTTTAAAGAAAAAAGGCTTGATGAAAAAGGCCCCTCCACAGGACAGAATGAGCCTAGAAAGGAAGCCAGCCGAGGGACAGAAGCTAGCAGAGGAACAGCCACTGCGGAGGCCCTGGGCTTGTCGTGCAAGGTCAAAGAGATCAAACAAGGTCACACTGAGCAGAGGCCGCCTGTGGGAGCTGGCCGCCCCATTCCACCCTCTCTTTACCCCTGTTCTCTCCGAACAAGGTGTGATATTAACCACCCCAAAGAAAGCACTGTCTTCTTACACAAGCCAAAGTCGCAGAGCCTGCAATGCAGCTGAAACTTCCGGTAAGAAGACCACGGCTTCTAGAGGTCCAGTCTCAAGCTTATCCTGGAGAACCGAGACATACGGTGCTTTTCTTCCTGAGAAGATGCTGTCCTACATGGAGGTCACACAGCAAGACACTCATCTTGCAGCCGAAGAGACACAATCAGCCGGACTGGGTCCTCTCACTCCCAATGGGATCAGATGAACAGGAGTCCTCATCTCCCTGTCATGGTCACCAGGGCGCTGGGCACCCACAGGATTCTTTGTGGTTAAGCACACAGCTGATGAGATATAGTGAAGCCTGCACATCAGCCATGCCTCTGCTCCCAAACCTTCTGTCCCCACAGCACACCTCACCTCTGCAATGCACCAACAGTGGACATTGCCTGTTCCCGTCCCCA
>NC_022016.1:7678456-7679983 GCF_000317375.1 Microtus ochrogaster
CCTCACCTCTGCAATGCACCAACAGCGGACATTGCCTGTTCCCGTCCCCAGAGCACACCTCACCTCTGCAATGCACCAACAGTGGACATTGCCTGCTCACAAAACAAGCTAATGTGAAGTCAATTGGAATCAGGTTGTAGGTTTTCCTTCTACAAACTGTCTGCATCCAAGTTGGTCATCAAATTCCAGGTACCAGGAAAGGATGGCACACTAACCCTAGGGAGGCAGAATCCACAAGACTAGCCTACATTGAGGTAAACTTGGTTCCTTTTCTCAGCATAGAATCATGGCTGTGATTTTTTTTATTGCAGCCATAAAACACGGTCATATTTTCTGCTAGTAAAATTTTCCCTGGGTCAAACAATAGAATCAAATTGATCAATATTTCAAAGCACTGTTAAAAAAAAAAAAAGCTTTCTTGTGTGTTTCTCTCTAAAACACACACACACACACACACACATGCACGCACACACACACCTACACCTGAGAACAGTCCATCACCACTGGATCACCAGTATACGGGATAACGGTCTCTTCTTACTGGTCTGCCTTATGAAGGAGCGTGTATGGCCAGCCCAGCACCACATGGCTCCCCAGTACTCTGTTCACATAAGCCACCTGCTATTTTCCACCTCCCTCAGAAGATATTTTTAAACATCTTCAAATGCCATTTGCATACAAAGCCTCAGCCAATTCTAACCTCTTCCTCAGAGCCCCGGATGCCCTCTCCTCTCCCCTCTGCCAACAACCCACAAGGTCACACATCTCCCTGCCCTTCTGGCATTCCAAGAGCTCCTCAGAACCAACAGTCTGACTTTCAGGGGCTCATCTATCCTGCTCAGCTCTGATGACAGCAGATGTCACTAAGACTCTGTGGATTGCAGAATCCTCTTCCTGGGACCAGCGCAGCCAAGGCTCTGGGTGACAGGCAGCTGGTGTGCAGGGATGTCCCCAAGTACAAGGAACTAACTCAGGGCAGGCCTAGAGCATCACACTTCTGCACCGGATCCCAGGCAGTGCTCAATATATAAACAGGCAGTAGCTGTCCAGGCTGCTGCTGCTTGAGAGCTCTGTTCAGTAAGGATTTCCTCTCCAGTTCACTGGGAGAAAATGCCTGACTTTATGCTCACTGAGCTCTGAAAATAACATGGAAAACTGTTCTTAGAAAGCAAGGGTCACAAGTTTCCAGAGCACCCAGGAAGTACACGGCAAAGTGCTGAAAGACGGGGAAGTGGCATTGCCCCCTCCTACGGCTGCAGCAAGGCTTATGCAGTTCACACTGCATGGAGGCCACACTGAAACAACTGGACTATTTGAGTGGACTACTGTGGCCAGCACGCTTCCACCTTTGCCTTAACTTCTTCTTATCTCGCCTCCTTCCTCATCTTCTGGATAGCCCCAGAGAGAAAAGCTGTTTTTTATCATTTAATGCAGTATTTATATTCCAATTGGAAATTTCCAATGCCTTAAAAATGGACCGGCTCTGTGCACACCTAGACTCTTCCTCTGGAGAGGCTGTGTATGCTG
>NC_022016.1:7681118-7684729 GCF_000317375.1 Microtus ochrogaster
TCCTCTGGAGAGACTGTGTATGCTGGCCTTTTCCCCTGTGCACACCTAGACTCTTCCTCTGGAGAGGCTGTGTATGCTGGCCTTTTCCCCTGTGCACACCTAGACTCTTCCTCTGGAGAGGTTGTATATGCTGGCATTTTCCCCTGTGCACACCTGAGATTCTTCCTCTGGAGAGACTGTGTATACTGGCATTTTCCTTAACAAGTCTTCTCCCAAGAAGGTCACGTGAGGTCACCAGCTCCCCAGCAAGCGGCCCAAATGATCAGGACTAACAGGCAGCCTATGAGGCAACTCCTGAGCACCCACAGTCACCCCACGGCACGGGGTGAAGAGTGGGTCTTCATGTACCATACACTCCTCAAGGAAAAGTGCATGAAGCCAGCTCCCCAGGGGCCATGCCCTCCAGGTCTCGAGGACCTTGCTGGGGGAAGGATATAGGAGAGAGGTTCCTGGGGCTTCACACACTCTGGGATCCCAGGTCCAACACAAACTCTAGTCTAAGAAAATCTGTGTGCTCCAGCACCACCCTGCTAGGAGCCCATTATATGATTACAATTTACTATTGATAAAGGACTGCTCAGATGCCACCACTAAGTGTATGATGGAGAAACTGAAGCCCCAAGGGGGCAGGACTGATCTCAGTGTGCACAGCAGGTCAATGCTGGTACCAGACAGGACCTTGTGGCACCTGTCCATCCCTCCTGTAGCACAGCCCACTACAGGGGACGAAGATAAGGTGTCCCTAAACCCTCATCACATTCCACTAATTTTTTAATAGACTTTAACAATTTACTGACACCAGTGGAGCTCATAAAGTAGTTTAATTGAATTAATTAGGCAGTCACGACTTACTCCCGAGTTCTCCCTTTGGCTCCGGGGAGGCTGTGCCAGTTAACCCCTGATATGCTAGAAAGGCTGTGGTTCCTGCTCATGTATGAGAGTTCATCACAGCACCCATCATCACTTCTCTACAAAAGGTACAGCCATCATCTAACCTGGCGGTCACACAGCACATCTGGGTCTGGCATTAGTAGTGCTAAACCACATCGGCCAGACCCAAATTGTGGGAAAGCCATCCTAATTAAAACTTTGAGGAGATTCCTGGATGTGGAGTCATTTTGAACTCTCCTGCAGGGCCTACACGATGGGTAGCAAGGCAGTAGCTGCAGACCCAACATGGGAGCCAGGTGCCTCCACAGCCTTCACTTCCCTCCTAGGAGATGCTGGCACACACTGTGCTTGAGCATGGGCAGGAGGCTGCTGGACATGCAGACTGTTAGTGCCAGCTATGCCCGCTTGTTCAAAAGCCCTGGGATGGGGCCCAGCACAGGATCTTAACAGAAACCACCAACCTCCCAAATACTATGAAACAAACCAGAATTAGGGAAGAAAGTGGTCTGGGTGAGGGCCAAGATTCCTTCTATAACTAGAAATATGAAAACCCACCCACTCACAAATTACTCCTCAAGTAATATGTAAAAGGGGAAAACTGGAAATAGTAAAACAGTTCCCAGATAGGGCCAGGCCGGGCCAGGTAGTATACTCAGAGGAGACCTATGAGCAAAATCACAGGGAAATACAAAGCTTATAACTCTAACAGGTTTCAATCAGGAGAGAACTAAGTCTCAACACCCATCAGACTACTGGTGAAAACCAACCCTCAGGTGAGATTTAAACAGCCGGACTCAGAACCTACTGGGGACCTCGAGGTCGTTCTCTGTCTTCCTCGTTCTTTTCTGTTGTCTACCCTTCCTATGCACAATGGAGCACTTACTCCTCTTTATAATGAAGAGGCACATGTTTGGCTTTATTATGGTTTAAATGTAACAGAAAGATCCTATGTGAAGTGACTGCTTGGGAAGCAGGAAGGTCCATAGGAATTTGGGAAGCACATGTGCTGTGGGACCATGCTCTGTACCGTTACTTGTATTTTAAATAAAAACTGATTGACAGTTGCTAGGCAGGAAGTAGAGGTGGGGCAACCAGGCAGGAAGTAGAGGCCAGGCAATGAGAATTCTGGGAAGAGGGAAGTTTCAGTCACCCAGACAGAAAGGAAGTCAGACACAGAGGAAGCAAGACATGATTGCCTCACCAAAAAAGGTACCAAGCCGCATGGCACACAGACAAGAATTATGGGCTTATACTAGTTATAAGAATTAATTAATAAGAAGCCTGAGCTATTGGGCCAATCAGTTTATAATTAATGTAGACCTCAGTGTATTTCCTTGGGACTGAATAGCTATAGGACTGGGCAGGACAAAAACCCCAGTCAACACACAGGGGCTTCTGAGATCTCAGTCTGGGAGGAGGAAGAGGGCAGGAAGCAGGAGGTATGGAGGACAGACAGGTAGAAAGGATGGACAGATTGACTGATGGAGGAATGGGCAGATGAACGAAGTGCTGATGAGTCATTCTATGAAAGTGTGGGTTTTCTTAGTTTATCACCAAATGAGCTCTTAGAAAGAAAAAAGAAAGAAAGCAAGAAAGAGGGGCGGAGGGAGGAAGGGAGGAAAGAAAAAGAAAAAAACAGATGAAAAGTGGAGCCCAAAGCCCGGTGACCACAAGGACATGCTCCAGAGCCCACACACTCGAACACACCTGGCAGAGATGCATGCATTAGTAGGTCAGTAATGTCACTGCTTCCAGGAACTTCTAAGTCCCAAAGCTGGGTTGGCTGCAGATCCTGCCAGGTGAACAAACACCAGGCCTGGGGTGAGGAACTGGCTGGTTAGGAAGTGCTCTATCAACAGCCAGAATAGGGGTCACCCTGTACCTTCTCTATAGCCTTGGAAGCCACAGAATAAACAGCTGAGCAGGAGAGACAAAAGCACAAAGTACGGAAGTGGGAATCAAGAAGTATCCAGGAGAGCTATTTAGTGTGGCAGAAAAGAAAAGAAAGAAAACCAGCCTGAGGGAGGAGGCTGTACAGCAGGCTGAACTGTGGGTACCAGCTATGTGGGATACAGATTGGAGCACTGTGTGAGCATCAGAGCCTAGAAAAGGCTTGAGAGCAGGAAGCCATGGGGGCGTGTCCATTCTGCAACCTGCTGACCATTCCCAAACTGCTCAGACTCCGAGGCAGTGACACCTTTCACCTTGAGCCAACAAACCCCAGGAAGAAAGTCATGTCAGCACGCTTCCCAACGTGAGTGACAAGCACAGGACACCCAAGGTGCCCTGGGAAACTGCCTGCTGGACCCTGGGGTGACCAAGTGCTCTCAGCAGGTTTTAGAAGAAATGCTGCACCCCCAATGGGGACAAGAAGGGAGTCACACCCTGGAGCCCTAATCTTCCCATTCCTGGTGCCCACACTGCTTCCATGCCTACTGTTGAGGTCCCAACTGCCCCTGGACCAAGTGGGGTAGGAATACATGGTGCTTGCCTTCCAGGCAAAAGCCAACCAATTCTCCACACCCCAGAATAAACTGAGTTGTGGGCACCACTGCCTTTGATTGCCCAGGCCTTCCTCTCATGTCACACAACGGGGACACATGACACTATCTTCACCTTCTCCTCTCCCAAGTAATGTGCCTTTAGTCATGAGCAGTGGACAGAGATGACCTCAGACCCCAGCCATCACTGCTCAGCAGTGGACAGAGGTGACCTCAGAC
>NC_022016.1:7685434-7688135 GCF_000317375.1 Microtus ochrogaster
CTCAGACCCCATCACTGCTCAGCAGTGGACAGAGGTGACCTCAGACCCCATCACTGCTCAGCAGGGACAGAGATGACCTCAGACCTCAGCCCCTTACTCCATCACTGCTCAGCAGGGGCTGTACTTCAGGACTAAAACAGGATGGCACCTTCTGCCCCTAGAAGGCATTCAAGGACAGGCTGTGAAGCCCATCAGCTAGCAGGAAGGTTGTTGAAGAGAGATTGAAGGACAAGACCTAAGCTGTTATCTTAGGAGCTGAGCAGTGAGAAACAGTGCTGGCTTGGTGCTCATAGCACCTGGGAGCGGGTCAGTCACAAAGAGCAGAAGTTTGAGATCTGAAGTGCACCTCGGTGGTAGAAGGCTAGCCCCCGAAATGGGAGGCTACAGGTTCAATTCCCAACACCACCCCACAAAAGAATGCAGGGCAGATGTATTCTAACTCATAGTGCTGGAGGCCAAAAGTCTGTCCACAGTCTCATGGGGACAAGGCTGTCACACTATGGCGGAAAAGCAGATGGGTACAGGACTGCTTATAGAATAAATGAAGTGCAAGAGGCTGGAGTGGAGAGCAGCCCGCTCCTGTGAGAACTGACCCAGTCCCTGAGAGAGAGGCAGTAATCCCTTTTAACAACTCAATCTTATCTTCAGGTCCCCAACTCCCAACATTACCACAACAGCAATGAAATTTCAACAAGAGTTTCTGAAGGGGCAAACCCCGTCTATCTTCTGTGTTCTTCACACTCTCCCGGGGAAGCAGATGGCAGCAGGAGACAAGGCCCAGGGAACATCAGACAGATCACCCCTCCAGCTGGCCTCTGGGCCACCATGTTAACAGGAACCTGTCTCCCTCAGGACCAGATATTACCAGATGCCTAGCAGGCACAGTGGGGACACACAAAACTTTTAGAAGTAGCACACACACACACACACACACTTTTCATTTCTTTTAAAAACCAGAATAAACTGAATTTTCAAGTCAAAGAAAATGTTTGACATTCGGTATCTTCATCTTTATACAAAAAAAAAAGTCACTAAAGTACAATTTTTAGTGTTTTCTTTACTGAAGGAAGAACTCCTCCACCAGCAAAGGTGCCTGGAGTCCACAGAACTCACAGTGTGACCATACCTCCTCAATTAAGAGAGTAATTTTTACTTATTTAACCCTCTGGGCTGCTGTGTAAGATTTCACTCACAGAAGGGATGTTAAGCTAACAGTCTGTGTGAAAGCTGGTAGCAGATGACAATAGTGGTTCTCCGTGGATTAGGGTACCTTAGGGTATGAATTAATCACTGGGCTTTTCCAAGCCCAAGATTCAAGACTTGAAGATCCCTTGGGCGTCTGGTTTCAGGGCCAACATTTCCCAGCGAGACACGCAAAGCCACTGTGCCCTCCTGTCTTTTGGGTAACTGTATGTCTGAAGGCATGGGAAGCACAAAGTCAGTGTAGAAACGCAGCTGCCCTCTTGAGGACAGGCACTGTTCTCTGCACCTGCTCTTCTAACAGTGTCACCTGTCACTACTGAAGGAGTGGCTGCCTTGTAAGACAGGATAAACTAACCAATGATTCCATCAGAAGCCACAATACCCAGCTGAGATGGCCCCAGCCTTGTGTGTGCACTCAATCTCCATCATATCCAGAGTCTGCAAATTCATTACTAGCAACTGAAAATTGTATGTATTTATATGTTTCCTGTGGGAGCGAGGGTGTGCATTGCCAGGGCACATGTGGGGGTCAGAAGACAACTTGCAGTTCTTCTCTCCTCCCACCTCGTGGCTCCAAGAGACTGAGCTCAGGTTTGTAGGGCATGGCATTGAGGTCTTTACCCACTGACCTATGTCACGGCTGCCACTTCTAGAGAAGCAGAAACACTGGGCCCTGTGATCCCCAAGAGTTCTCTCCACCCTCTAAAATGTCCTCTTCCTACTGGTGGGGACAGCCTGCTGGGCCCCGTTTTCTGGTATCAACCAACGAATAAGGATGCAGTATCCTAGGAGCCTCACAAAAAGCCTGAGCATAGTGTAGTGGCTTCTCCAGTAACATGCAGCAGCTACTCCTTCCCATCATTCCTCTGCTCTGACCACGCTGGGACAACCTGACTCCAGCCAAGCACTGCCCTTACCTGGCTGAAGCCACGTGCTGCACTACAGGGCTAGAGATAGCTCTAACAAGAGAAATAAGAGCCAGCAAGTCTCATTAGTTGGCCAAAAGTATCTTCCCAAGGCAGTGAGAAAGTTAAGAGACAGAGCCTAGGAGGGCACAGTGCCACTCTCAAACCAAAGCCAGAGCAGAGAAGCCAGTAGAACCCTGTAACAATGAAGGGACCTGCTTGTTGGGGTTTCTGTCCTGCCCAGTTCCCCACATCTAGCAAGCCCCAAAGAAAATCACACAGAGATTTCTATAAGTTATAAAGCTGATTGGCCCATTAGGTCAGGCTACTTATTAGCACTTGTAGCTTATATTAACCTATTATTCTGGTCTATGTTAGCCATGTGTCTCAGTACCTTATTCAGTGGGGCAGATCACATCCTGCTGCTTTGGTGGTCTGGGCAGAAGTGGGAGGAATCAACTTCCTCCTTCCCAAAATTCTCCTGTTTTCATTGCATCATTTCTACTTCCTGTCTGGTTTTCCCGCCTATACTTCCTGCCTGGCCAATCAGTCTTTATTTAAAACATGATTGACAGAATACAGACAATTCTCCC
>NC_022016.1:7689204-7689766 GCF_000317375.1 Microtus ochrogaster
AAAGGGGAAGTGATGGAGGAAGGTGATTGGTTGATTAAATAAAGAAGCTGCTTGCCCTGATAGGTTAGAACGTAGGGGGAGGAGTGAACGGAGCAAAATGCTGGGCAAAAGAGAAAGTGAGGTCAGACTCCACAGCTCTCCTCTCGGAGAGACACCTCAGAGAAACAAGATGCTCCCCTCTTGCGGGCAGAGGTGAGAGCTCTGCTCTCTGAGACACACGCGATAAAGCTCCGACCCAGGATGGACATAGACTAAAATCTTCCCGATAAGCGCACCTTGGGGTGCTACACACAGATGATTAAAAATGGGCTAGTCCAGGTGCGAGAGTTAGCCTAAAAAAAAATGGGCCAAACAGTGATTAAATAAATACAGTTTGTGTGTTGTTATTTCGGGCATAAGCTAGCCGGGCAGGCGGCCGGGGTGTGACAGGGGTAATGGGGACACAGCTCCTCCACACCTATTACTACACATCTGGACCATCTATTCCTGCCAGAGATTTCTCAGGTGGTCTTCCTTGATCAAAGTTGATTTTTCTTAACTCTGAATAAATCCACAGCCTCTC
>NC_022016.1:7690704-7691983 GCF_000317375.1 Microtus ochrogaster
TGTGTCCACAGCTCCATAGTCTGGACCACCTGCTTGAAAGAGTCAGAGTTTTTCCTGGCAGGACAGCCCAGAAAGCCTGCATTTTGAAACAGCGCAGCTTTTTTTTCCTGCTGTGGCTGAAAACCGAAATGCTTTACTCTAGTCTTTCCCAAACTTTCTCAGGCTTTCTGTGCATGCAGTTATCCATGTGGGCACCATTTGTAACAATGAAGGGGCCTGCTTGTTGGGGGTTCTGTCCTGCCCAGTTCCCCACATCCAGCAAGCCAGATTGACAGAATACAGACAATTCTTCCGCACCAGAACCCTATAATGTGGCAGCCATGAATGACAGGGTTCCGAGGGCACAAAGGCAGCACCTGCTGTCACAGGCCAGAGAAGTTGGGCCTGTGTTGTGGGTGTTTTATTCTTTTGGCTTTTGAGGGGGCCTTTCGCCAAGCTCCTAAATAAATCACACATGGAGGCTCATTCCTAGTTATGAATGTCTGGCCTTAGCATGGCTTGTTTTATGCCAAGTTTTCATTACCTCACCTACCTTTTGCCTCTGGGCTTTTATCTATCTTTATTTCTGTATACCTTTCTGTGCTTCTTTCTCCATGGCTGCTGTGTAGCTGGGTGACTGAGCCCTGATGTCCACTCCTCTTTCTCTTTTTGTTCCTTGTTGCTTGCTCCTCTTCCTCGTTTCTCCTTTTGTTTATTCTCTCTGCGTGCCAGCCCCGCCTATCATTGCCCCTGCCTTGCTACTAACAATTCAGCCCTTTATTAGACCACCAGGTGTTTTAGACAGGCTTCACAGAGTTAAACAAATGCAGCATAAACAAAAGTCACAAACTAAAAATATTATTTACCAACAGGCATGCTTGTTTTTGCCTATTCCACGTATCTTCCTCCAGACCACAGAGCCATCTCATCACTGCGGCAACCCAACAACTTAACAACCAAGTAGTTAAGCCTTAAGGGCTATTATATCCAGCCTCCAACATGGAGGGCCAGGAGCATCAGTCTGGCACCATTCCTGGAGTAGGCATGACAGTCTGGGAGGCTGGGAGAGCCTCTCTTTCTAGTGCTTCTAGTGCGAGTGGGCCTGGCTGGAAACAATGTCAACAGGAGAACCCCATGTTTCTAATGATGTCATCTGTGTATTTGTAGTAGGAATGCTGACATGTGTCCCTTTTGGCTGAAGAGACTCTAACATGAAGTCTTGTCTAGAACACGGAGAACACTACATGAACCAGGATGCTAAAATGAGGTCCTGTCTAGAACACAGAGTCCACCATATGAA
>NC_022016.1:7693493-7709762 GCF_000317375.1 Microtus ochrogaster
TGGTGTGTGTGTGTGTGGTGTGTGTGTGTGTGGTGTGTGTGTGGTATGTGTGGTGTGTATGTGGTGTCTGTGTGTGTGCATGTGTGTGTGTGGTGGTGATGTGTGTGTATGTGTGTGTGCAGCAGTGGTGGTGGTGTGTGTGTGAGAGGAGGGGGAAGGAGAAAGAGAGAGGGAAAGAGTATTGAGGATCAAATGCACAGCTTTGTGCAAGCGACACAATGTTCTATGATGGCACTATACATCCAGTCCTGTACATTTGTTTTTAACAAAAGCAGAAAGTTTAAAAGTATCTAAAATATTAACAGGAAAAGTTTCTATACTACAGGTGAAGAGAAAATATTTTAGTTCACCGGTACGATGCACCTGTGGTTTGTGTGTTACGGGGTAAGTATATCTGTAGGTATGCATGTGTGCAGGTGCACTCACTCCAGACATGCATGTATGATGGCCAGAGGGGGCACTGGGTACCTTTTCCTCCTGCCCTGCACCTTAGCTTCCAAGGCAGGGTCTCTTCTTGAACCCACAGCTTGCACTCTGGCTGAATTCATAGTCGCGATAAAGTCCAGCTGGTAGTGAAGCCATGGGATTCACCCGTCTCTGCCTCCTCCCCAGTGCTCTAGAGCTGAGGTGTGTATCACCACTTCTAGCTTTTATACTGCTATTAGGGATTCGAACTCTGCTACTCATGCTTGCAAAGCAAATCCTTCATCCACTCAGCCATCTCTCTAGTCCATGAATGTGGATTTTTTAAAATAAAAACTGTGCTACAAGCCAAAAAGTTGAAAGAATTAAAATTTACTAAATACAAGAGTTTATGGTAAGCCAAGTCTAGTTCATTATTAAAGGAATATTTTTAGTGCCTCTGGTGTGACTGGACCTGAGTGAGTATCCACGCCACAGCAGTCACGGCAGCATCTGTGGTTTTCCCACCCACTCACTACCTGCACCATGCACGCCTTCCAGGCTCCAGCTGGCTCACAGTAAACGTCCCACGCACGTTGGCCACTTCTTTCCTCTAGACTGTGTTTTTTGCTTATCTCCCTGGTGAGGGTTCAATGCACAGAGTCTATTCCAGTTTCCTCCCTGGTCTGTGATAAAACACTCGGACCAAGAGCAACTTAGAGGTTACCCTTCGGGCCACAGTTCCTCACTGTGTAGTCAAGACAGGAACTCACACAGGCGTTTGAAGTGGAAACCATGGGAGAATTCACATAACTGGCTCACTCACAGGGTCATGCCAACGAGCTGATACAGGCCAGGGAGAACTACCCTGCTCAGGGAAAGGTGCTGCCCACGGTGGGCTGAACCCTATTACATTAACTATCAAAACCATCCCCCACAGACATGCCCCACGGCGGGCTGAACCCTACTACATTAACCATCAAAACCATCCCCCACAGACATGCTCCACGGCGGGCTGAACCCTACTACATTAACCATCAAAACCATCCTCCACAGACATACCCACAGGCCAATCTCATCTGAGTAATTACTCAGTGGAGAGTCCCTTCTGGGTGACTCTGAGCCGCAGCAAACTGACAACCTTAGCTATGTAGGACAGATGCCTACCACTATGTGGCAGATGCCTACAGTATTCAGTGCAAACCATACAGGTGTGGACCAAGGGCAGTAGGCTATTGCAGAAAGCCCGTGAGGGTAACAGCCTGGATCTTCCACGTTTTCATAAGTACATGCAATAAGTATCCATACAACAAAATCCTCTGACAGATATCGCAGAAGTTATTTCCAGCATTAAGTGAGCAAGACGACAAATCTGTGTTGCTTTATTATAGCAACTCCGTTTGTTGATCTGTCAGAGCAGCTATGGAAAACTAACACAAACCTCAGTAACAAAGCACAAAAGACAGATGCCCAAACACGCAGCAGCAAACAGGCCGATGTACACGATCTGCCAATCAAAAATTATTAAGCACAAAAGAAGTAGAAAAATCAATCAACAGGAAGAGATTCAAAAATGTCCAAGAATGAAAGGCTTTAAATATATTTAAATGGCTATCATAAATGCACCTCCATATTATAGAGACACAAAAGAATTTTTTTTAAAAACTTTATACTTTTGGAGATGGAGAGTCCAATCTTGGGAGAATGACAACATAGCAGGTAGAACTATGGACAGGTAGAACAAGAAAGAAGAGGACACAGGCAACCGAGGGACGCTTCAACAGACTCTCTGAACAAACAATAAATCACAGAACAAAAACAGATAGGAAAAACAGCCGGGGCATCAATGAGCTGGAGGACAGACTTAAAAAGGCTAGGAGACATGCAATTAGAGCCCTCAGAAATGGGGTATTTGAAAAGTAATGGCCTAAAGTTTTCCAATTTAGTGCAAACTATAAACCCAGAAGACCCAGAAAAATCAATGATTCCCAAGTCGAAGAAACAACCAGTCCCAGGTACATAAACATCAAACTGCTTAAAACAGGAGCTAAAGAGAAAAATCTTAAGTCATCAGAAATTTGTTTCAAGACTTTGAATAATGAGCAGCAAAGACGAAGGTGGCCACCTTCTCATCAGAAAACAGTTTCGCCAGAGGGTAGTGACGCTCACCTCAAACGTACTAGAAGGAAAGACATCAACCTAGAACCCTACAGCTGGCAAAAATATCAATTAAAAACAAAAGCAAAATACAGAAGCCCCAAGTTCAACAGGTTTGGCAGCAACTGACGTGTGCCAGAAGAGCATGGCTGTCTGGTAATGGCAACCGGGGCACTGATGGCACGAACCACCACGGGCCCTTTGTATGAATACAGAGGGGTCCCATAGAACAACCTTGCAGCACCCTATACAGGAAAGCCACACTGTTCCAGCATGAGCAGACCACATCTGTGCTTGTGATTGTAGTAGGAAGCCTGAGTCAGACAAACCTGCTGTCAGAGACGCTGGCCCATTAGCCCTGCAAACAACAGGGCTCGAGAGGAGAAGAGGCACAAGTAAGGGCCCTTTCCAGTTGACTTCTGTGTCAACCGAACCATTTTCAAAGACAATGTGTCCATATGATCTTGAGTTTAAAATTTAAAATTTGGGGAGATACACAGATAAATAAAATGTAATATGCATGCAATGTATATTAATAGATTCATATAATGTGTTATATTATGCTATATAAATATTAATATCTATGACATGTATATTAATATTTAAATGTAATATGTAAATAAAGTCTGAAACAATGGAGTGTGTCTGTAATCCCAGTGCTGGGGAAGTGGAGGCAGGGGGATCCCTGGGTCTTCCTGGCCAGCCAGCAGTCTAGCTGAATCAGAAATCAGGTTCAGGGAGAGGCCATGTGTCAAAAAATAAAGCGTAGGATAGTTGACAAAGACACTGTAAGTTGACCTCTGGCCTCCACGTGCAAATGCAAATACACACAGAGAGAGAGACAGATGGACAGACAGACACAAACAGAAGCATGCACCAAGATATCCTTGGCACGCAAATCAAGTCAAAGCAAGAGCGAACTATTTTGTCGGCCCAGTGTTGCTGACACTTTACTGAGCAAGCACAGAAAAGCTTCTGCTGTTCTGCTTCCTCTAAACGTCCTCTGCTTCAGTCAGTCCTAAACTCCAGCTGGATAACTGTCATAAACAGACTCCTTGCTGTCTGGGAAGGTGTCAGATGTGGCTGTGCTTGGGGTACAGGAAGCTGAAGGCAGGTAATGCAAACACTGAAGGGACCTTCCACCAACATATCCAGCAAGATCTGGTTCTCCAGTCAAAGCAGCCAGAAATTGAGAAAACTCAGCAAATCCATCAGAAGAGGACTGTGGTATGGCTAAGAATCCCTTCTCTCAATGCTTGGGACCAGAAGTGTTAGAGGTTCCAGAGCTGGGGATATCTGTGTAAACTTTACTAGGTGAGTCTCCCTAATCTGCAAATCCCCAAACATATTCCAAAATCCCAAGCCATAATCACTCAAAGGCTTCAGAGTTAAGTTCATCTCAGATGTCAGACTGTAAGATGCTCCACAGATGTAGCTCTTCACAACAGAACATGCAGAGCACTGTATAAAAATGCCACAGGGAAAGCCTGGCGGTGGTGGCAACACCTTTAATCCCAGCACTTGGGAGGCAGAGGCAGGCGGATCTCTGTGAGTTAAAGGCCAGCCTGCCTGGTCTACAAGAGCTAGTTCCAGGATAGGCTCCAAAGCTACAGGGAAACCCTGTCTCGAAAAACCAAAAACAAAACAAAAAAAAAAGCCACAGGGAAAAAGAGACGAGGGGCGCACAGGTCAGACATGCTAGCTCCACTCCGTTACTATTGGTGAACTTCAAAACAAAAAAAAAAAATCGAGCTGGGAGACCTTTAAAGAAATAGAGACTCCAACTAAGATATCTTATTTAAAGTACCACACAAAGAGCAGTGCTCACTTCTAAGAAGATGTCTAAACACATGGGGCGAGCCGCTTGCAGTCAGGTAAAGGGTGGAGCAGGTGCAGAGCACTGAGATTAGAGACTCAATCAAGTGAGAAAAGTCTGCACACAAGCCAAAGGCTGAGGCTACCCTGCCACGCCAGGGAGCACGCAGACGTGCTCTCCCCCACACCTCACGGCGCTCAGCTCATCTTTTCTGTGTTCACTGATGGAGACCCACTTGAATCTACAAAGGTCCAACAGTGTTCCCAGAGTGACAGAAAGAGGAGCAGAGGTAAGGATGGGTGACTGTGGAGCCTGCGGCCTTCCCGGCAGGTCATCAGCCTCTGACTCTACTTCCCCTGCTCACAGGAAGAAAATGGAAGCCTCGAGAGAAGTCAGCATGAGAGTTTTACAGCATGTAAGAAGACCTTTTCCTGCATCTGAAAAAACTAAGGGGTATATGGGCAGAAGGATGGGCAATGCACACTGCATGGCCAAGAACTCCCAGGCAGTGCCCCCTAACTATGGTACACAGGGTACCATGCCCCAAGGTACACTTGGAACCAAACAGATTTAATGGAGGATGAGGGGCCAAGGGAAAAGCTGGAAAGAAAACAAAACACGCTTCCTTCCAGGTTTGTGATGGAGCCATGGGAGCTTTTCAGTTTTTTTAACCTTGGTCCAGAATGCAGGAGACCTCAGGAAGACCCTTTGCCTTGGCTGGCACCTACTACTTGGCCAGAACAAGGTGTCTGCCCAGGAAACAGGAGCTTACGCTTGACTCTGTGGCTCATCGTGTTCTAGAGAAGCTGGTTAGACCTTGGCACTGGGCGCTGATGGATCAGCTAATGTCTCGTTCAAGTTGTCAGCGTTTTGTTAGAGCCAATTCAGTGGGTAATTAAGAAAGAAGTTGGGACCAGATGGGGAAACAGATGCTAGCTTGGCTGTGAGCGGCTCCCCGCACATGTAGGAAAACAGCGGCCAAGCAGGCAGGGACAACTTGGAAGGGCCACAGCAACGGCTGCTGGGAGGAGAGGTCCATTTCAAAGATGAGGAAACTGAGGCCTCAAGAGGCAAGAGAACCTAAGGACTAGGGAAAGCTACAGGTGAGCAGGGATGCAGAGACAGGAAGCAGGGGTGATTCTGATCTGAGAGAGAGCTAGCTGGAGATGAGGGTGGCCCCCAAAGGAGAATGAGGACCTTCGGAAACCAGGGAGGTGAGGAAGGATCACGATACATGACTGTGGGGACAGGGCCAGGAGGCAGGACCTGAGTCACGGCCTTGCTTCCTCTGCTCCTCGACACCAGAGTTTATTAGTCTGAAATGGAGGAAGGAATCCCTGGCCAGTCCACTCAAATGGTGTTGAAGTGAAATACAGTGCACTCATTTGGGGCTGAAATACAGAATCACCATGTACTCTGGACTCTCATCTCCAGGTATAAACCAACAGGACCGACAAGATGTCAAAGAGCTCTCTGTGTACTCATGTTCATCAAGGCCCCAAGGAAGCAAGGCACAGGCCCACTGATGGCAGAGCGGATGAACAAGCATGGTATGTCCATACGATAGAACTATACTCAGCCTTTTTAACAGAACTCTTGTCACAGGCACAACACGGATGACCCTTGAAAATAATACACTATCATGCTTGCCTAAGAAAGACACATACTGTGTCCTTCCATGTCCATGGAGTCTCTGGAGGGTCAGAGTCACAAAGACAAAAAGCAGAAGGGTAATCACCAATGGATGAAGAACGGAGAATGATGGAGAAGGTGGAGACTCACCTGCTTAACTAGTTTATTGTGAGTGCAGCTATCACTACAGAACTGTGCACTTAAAATGATTAAGATGAGAAATTTTATATGCACATTTTATCACAAAATCTGCTGGGGGGGGAGAGAACTCCTAAAATCTGGAGGAGTCAAACACAAGCCAAGGAATTTCTGCTAGATACTAGGGAGGTGGAGAGAAAGCAAAAGGCATCACAGGGGCTACCTCCTAGCATCCCTGAGAACGCACAGGATTGATAAGATAAAGACGAGAAGGAGGGTGTGACAGCCCTGTAAGACAGAGTTCCCAGAGATGCTGCAGTGACAGTTAAGACACTTCCAACAGGGTTTCCCATCCTGCCCTAATGCTGGCGTGGATCTGGGCAGAACCACTAGATGTATCACAGCGCAACTCCAGCAGTCTGATGTGGAAGGTCCCCTGAGGCTGCTGGACCACAGTTTGCTGTTCTTCAACGAACTGAACCTTCCTTTCAACTCAAAACCCTAGGAAGCAGCCTCTGATATCATTTCAGAGCATAAACCAAACCCAAAACACAGTTCACCTTATTTTAAATAAATATGTGAACCCAATACAGAAATGGAAAAAGGGGGAGGAAGGTAAACAGATATCAACAAGCAACAAGAAGTACACATTCCATTCAAGACTCAGAAAAGAAGAACAGAGAACACGGACTGCTCACAAGAAGCAAGAGTGTATTTTAGATACTCTCCTTTGTACAGACAATAAAACTGCAAGAAACAGCAAAGGAAGTATGTAGTAATAGGAGCAGCGGGCTGCGTCCCCGGCACCCGGCCGCCCACATGGCTAGCTTATGTCCCGAAATAATTACATGGACACTGTATTCTTTTAATCACTGCTTGGCCCATTTCTATCTAGCCTCTTCTAGGCTAACTCTCGCACCTGGACTAGCCCATCTCTAATAATCTGCTGTATCCCACAAGGTGGCTTACCAGGGTGATTCTAGCCTACGTCCATCCTGGGTCGGAGCTTCATCGCGTGTGTCTGCCCGGGAGCGGGGCATGGCGTCTCTCTGAGGCGTCTGCCCCCGAGAGGAGAGCTATCGAGTCTGAGCTCACTTCCTCTTCCTCCCAGCGTTCTGTTCTGTTTACTCCACCCACCTATGTTCTAAGCTATGAGCCCAAGCAGTTTGTTTATTACTTAACCAATGAAATCAATAGATTGATATACGACACTCCCACATCAGAAGTATGCGTGCACGGCAGCAAGGAGCCGGAGCACAGAGGAAAGCAGGTTGAAGGCCGTTAGTAGTGGAAGTGTCCAGGCAGAGAAGCTGGCAGGTACGTGAAGTGAATAAAGGAGCAGGGCCCTAGTTGCTGTTGTACTGCTATGAAAAGACACCTGACCAGGACAGCTTACAGAAGAAAGCATATAAGTGGGGGTTCACTTCCAGCTTCAAAGGGATCCTCCATGATCGTCATGGCATGGAGCATGGTGGCAGGCAGGAGGCAGGGAGAGACCTCAAAGCACCACCCAGTGACACACCTCCTCCAACTGTCTCGAGCAAGACCACACCTCCTAATCCTTCCTAAACATTCCACCAACTGGGAACCAAGCATTCGAATATATGAGCCTGTCCTAACTGAGGTTACCATGGCTATGCTGAAACATTATTACCAAAGTAGTACTTGGGGAGGAAAGGATTTGTTTGGCTTATATTTTCATATTGCAGTCCTTCACTGAAGGAAGTCGGGGCAAGAACCTGGAGTCAGAAGCCCTCCCACACTGATCACTAATTAAGAATATGCCCTCAACACTTGCCTACAGCCCAATCTTATGGAAGCATTTTCTCAACTGAGGCTCTCTCCTCTGCAATGATTCCAACTTATGCCAAACTAACATAAAACTAGCCAGCACAGTATCTATGGTACTAGCCTCACTCAAGCTACCACAAACATATATACTAGGAATTTATATACATAGAGACAGATAGATGGCAGACTACACACACACACACACACACACACACACACACATACACAATAAGTCAGGGCCGGAACCTGGAGTATATATAGGGATTTATTACATTGACTTACAGGCTGTGGTCCAACTAGTGCAACAATGAATGTCTACAAACAGAAAGTCAAAAAATCTAGTAGTTGTTCAGTCTTTGAGGCTCAGTGTCTCAGGTGGGAATCCTGAAGAAGTACTCTAATGGACGTAGCAGCAAGAGTTACGGCAAGCAGGCAAAAAGCAAAAGATTCCTTCACCAGAAGGTGTGGTCCAGATTTAAAGTGGATCTTCCCACCTCAAAAGATTAAAAATGGGTCTTTCCACTTTGGTTTAATTAAGAGATTCCTAGACAAGTTCACAGCTGTTAATCCCAGATGCAGTCTAGCTGCTCACAACAATCCTGACTCAGAACCTGGGATTCAACAATCTCCACTGACCTGCCTAAGTACCCAGGAAGCACGCGATGCACATACAAACATGCAGGCAATATACCCATGCATAAAATAAAAGAAATAAATCTAAAATAACAAACAAAAATACTAAGCAATACCTACTATAAGATGAAAGGCCAGCTACACTGTGCTTAAGGGCCAAAATAGATACTCCGCAAATGTTTCTGTCGCCAAAGCAGCCATTCACATGAGAAGGAACAATACACTACTATTTATTATAACAAATACTGCTTTTTTTGAGACAGGGTCTAATGCAATTCAGGCTAGGCTAGCCTCAAATTTGCTATTTAGCCAATGGTAGCCCTGAACTGATATTCCTGCCTGTACCTTCTGAGTGCTGGAGCTACAAAGACACAATCACATACAGAAAATTCCATATTCTGAAACAGATTCTCAGACTTTTGAGTGCTGCAGGATAATGCTCTTGTACATTGTAAAGATTTGTTATTTATTTAATAAAACACTGATTGGTCAGTAGGGGTGACCAGACTAGAAGAATTCTGGGAAGAGAAAAGGCACAGACACAGTTGCAAGCCAGACACAGAAGAAGCAAGATGAGAATTCCTTACTGAGAAAAGGTATCAAGCCACATGCCTAAACATTGATAAGAATTATGGGTTGATTTAAGATGTAAGAGCTGGTTAGTAATGAGCATGAGCAATAGTTCTAACAGGTTGTAATTAATATGAAGCCTCTATGTGGTTTTTTTTAAAAGTGGCTTCAGGGCCAGTCGGAACAGAAACTTCCATATACACTTGAGTTTTTGAAAACTTATGAAAAAAAACTATTTTAGCAAGTTAAATGTGGTAGAGTGCACACTGTAATCGGTTCCTACAGAAAGCTGGGAGGTGCATACAGCAGAATCCCTGGAAACCAACCTGGCACATACAGAAAAAAAAATCTCCAAGTGTGGGAAGACCCTCATCTGAGGCTGACCTCTGACCTCCACATGCTCACACCTGCATTCACACATAAATGCATATATGCACACATGTCATATGTGGATGCACACACCCACAAGCTTTAAAAATGGATTTTTTTATTCAAGAGCATAGAAAACTCAAAGGTAAAATAATTATGTAAAAGAGAATTAAGGAAACTCCAAGAGCAAGCAAGAAGTGCATTATATAAATCACCAAAACTGAAGGTAAAAGCCAGTCTGTACACATGTCAATTTAAATGAAACCATGCAGCAGGAAATAATCAGAAAAAACAGAACTGGAGGAGGAGGAGGAAGGAAGGAAAGACCTAGATTAACAGGCTAAAGGGAGCCACAATAAAGTGTAACAGACAAGTATGATCCTGCTAAATCACCTAATAATAAAATATAAAGAGCAAAAGGTAAAAATAAAAAGAAACATCACTGGCAAACATTAACAGACTCTTAATTTCTTGAATTAATTAATAAAAATTGTATGATTAAGGTCCTACAGGAAATCTGAAAAATATAATTAATCATGAATGATGAAGGTATGGGTATATAGTAAGCAATTAAGTCTACAAATAAGAATTATTTGTAGCAAATAAAACATTTACACAAATTAATATTGATTTAATACAAATCCAAAAGACTCAGTAAGTTACAAAAGCAGAATTATTACAGGCAAAATTTTCTCACAATAGAATAAAAATAAACATAAAAATCATGCCAAGTCAGGTGGGGTGGAAGCTGAGGCAGGAGGACTGCTTTGAGTCTGAGCCCAGCCTGGGCATCATAGTAAGACCCTGTCTTAAAAGAACAAGCAAAACAAACCGGGCGGTGTTAGTGCATGCGTTTAATTCCAGGACCCTAGAAGACAGAGCCAGGCCTGTTAACACTGTGTGTGAGTTTGAGGCCAGGCTGGTCTACAGACTGAGTTCCAAGACAGCCAAGGAAACACAGAGAAACCCTGTCTCAAAACAAAACAAAAAAGAACAAGCAAAACAAATAAAAATCATTGTGACATTTAAACATTATACTTTTAAATAATCTTCAAGCTAAAGATGGTATCAAAATCAAAATGATCAAATTCTTAAGAGAAAAGCTAGTATAGTTTTAAAATACAGCTTATGGGTGTCACGAACATGTGCTAAGAAGAGAAGCATTTTTATTACAAATTAGAAAAAACCAGAGGTAGCTAGAGAGATGGCTCAGCTCTGCTGCTCTCCCCGAGGACCTGAGTTCAGTTCCCAATACCCACAATGGATGGTTCACAATCACCTGCAACATCAGCTTCAAGGGAATCTAGAACCTTCTGCTGACTGTGGGCACTGCACTCAAGTGCACATACCCACACACAGGCACACAGATAATTAATAATAAATATTTTAAAATACAAAATAAACAGGTGAGCATTCAAAAACTTGAAAATCTAGAGGAAAGAGAAAGGTGAATTTATGTAATACAAAAGTATATTAATTTGAGATATTTCAAGTGGTGAGAATTGACAGATAACTTTAAAAATTTAGGCTGTGAGTACAAAAATAGTAAAATGGCCCCTAGATACAAGTCATTCAAACAATAAATAAGAGAGAAAGTATAACAGCTACTTAAAAAATCAAGTTAGGAAATTGACTCTCACAGAGGGCTTTTCAAAAATAACCTAACATTCTGTCCTATGCCAATAGAGTTCAAACTCTGATGAAATAAGTATGCCCCTATAAGATATAAATGATCAAAACTGTCTTGAGAGGAACAGAGCCCAAAAAGTCACTGGAGGAAAAATTACACTAGGAAATGTCTCCCAAAATTCAGTAAGAGAGAGTTTTTGTATAAATCATTATTTTAATCTTTCAAAAGCTAGACAATTCCTGTGCCATGTACATCACCCAGGCCAGGCCTAGAAATAAAAATTTGGCATGCACACTTAAACTCTCGTTCCCTGTGCTCTTACAAAACAACCATTGTTCACACATGGCAGGGCTTCAGGACCCTTCAACACAGAGCAGGGAGCCGTTATCTGACCTCAACTGTTTTAAGCCCCCAGCTCCAGACCTTTGGAAATGACAGAAAGTGTTCTGACTGATAGCTCATGACAGTAGCACATAACTGATTTACAAGATGACAGAAACGGTATACTAAAAATGAAACCACAGGGCAATCTCGCTAATGAACAGACACGAAACACCGTAAGGTGGACCCACAATGTATTAAAAGAATGAACCACCCTGAACAAGATGGGTTCCTTCCAGGATAGTTTAATACACAGAAACCTATTAATATAATTCATCACATCAGCAGATCAAAGGCAGAAAAAACCATATGGCCGTCTGGGTACGTAATGAAAAGGTGCTGGTTAAAAATTCATCATCCCTCCCCTCTTATTGCTAAGTAGCTCTGCGGTGGGGGAGGGGCGAGTCACACTGTTGCAAGGGGAAATTTTCAAATATAGAAAAGTGAGAATAGCTCCTATAGCACAGCCCACACCTCTAGACTGGTAAAATTCTACAAGTAAAGAACTCTTGGCAACTCAGAAGGACACTTACTTAGTGATACATATTTCTGAAACCCAAATCAAATGTCACACTTGACCAGAAAGTACTATAATTTTTCTCACCAAAGTAACAGTAAGACTGTATTCTTGTTATTTTTCTAATTATTCTAGGTCTAGTTGATGGATATGATAAGATGGAGGTGGTGGGAAAACTGAATGGTATTTACATATGTCACAGACAATCTGGGACCCATTGAAACTAAAAAATAACACAAGGCATCCTCTACGCCAAGACACAAAACCAAGAGTGCTGGGTGTGGTGGGACAGGCTGTGATCCCACATCCCCGTGAGAGCTAAGGCAGAAGGAGGCAAGGTCTGACCAGTAGAATGAGTCACCCACCACGGGTCAGAATAAAAGAGGACTAGGGAGATCACACTTTCACAAAATGAAAAGCTCCTAGTTTCAATGCCCCATACAGGAAGAAAAAAAAACTTATTACATATTCAAATTTGGTAGGATACGTTCATTGTATATATAAAAAAATTTCCCCATTCACAATTGAAGCAAAAATACCAAATGTCTAGAGAGAGCATATAATAATAAATGTTCAAAAACTAGATGGATAAACTCTAAAACTTTCATATACAGGTATGTGAATGACGACAAAGAGCCATGTTAGCAGGACAAAAACAACGCAACATAGTAACAATTCTCTAGCCACAGACCGCAAGTTGGTGTATACATTTAATACAAATAGTGTCGCAAACACAAAACCAAGTTCAGTGTCTCTTCCTCCAAGAACTTGCATTTCCCAGGGTTCATTTTCCCTGCCACAGCCTTGGCACCCACTCAAGGGCACAGAGCATCCAACCGCTCAAGACAGGAGGCTCCAAGCAGAGTTCCGCACTGACTCAGCACCTCAGCTCCCTCAAGGACCAGCAGCACAGTGGGCACAAACACCGACTGGATGGTGGGCAAGGCATACACTCAAAAGGGCATCATCATCCGGAGGCGAAATGCCAGCACAAACATGGGAAAAAGACTCATTGAGTGAATTCTGGTCAACGAAACAAGATTTAAAATGTCCTACTGAAAAAATTAGTATTGTACAAATAACATTGCCAAGAAAAAACATGAAATAAGTGGGGGTCGCTTTGGAAAGTTGGAGAAACATGGGATACTGGTCCTTTTGTGAGTAAACTGTTTTCTTCATTGAATCATTTTTTTAGTAACAAAATCAAGACTTTCTTTCAAGCAGGGTGTCACATTGTAGCACATGCCAACCTGGTACTCAGGGTGTTGGCCAGACTACTTCTGCCTCAGCCTCACAAACGCTAGGATTACAAGCACGCCCTCCCACACCCAACAAGAAGGTATTTTTTTAAAGAGAATTCTGTTTTCTGTTTCTTTTCCAAGTCAACAGAGGTTCCCAAACATCCTCCAATAAAAGTCATAAAAGAGGCAGGACGTCTGGAAACGGTCCACCTTTGACCTAGTAATCCCTCTCTGAAAATAAAGGAGATTTTAAGCTATCAATCTGTTTGCTATATGGAAGATGTAATTTTATGGAAATGAAAACTGAGAACTAACTTAAAGCTCCAACAATACAGCATGATTAGATACATTAGATCGGCTCTCTTCTACAAATCAGTAGAAAATCAGTAAGGCAATATAGAAGCAAAATTCTAATAAATTATGACTTAGATAATAAGAAATATTCTTATAAATACCTAGAAGAAAATGTCCTGATGTTTTCACGGTGAATATGAGGGAGGGGGATTTATTTAGGACCACCTTTTTATTTCTCTGCTTTCTGATTCTGTTGGATGTGTCGGGTTATGTAAATATTTGACTTGTCTCTTTTACTATATTAACCATCTTAACACGACAGTTCAATAAGTTTAAGTTTATTCCCACTTCTGTGTAACTAACTCAGGGGTTCTCCAAATGGAAATCTCTGCACCCACAAACCAACTCCCCCTTCCCTTCCTCCAGCTGATGGCACACGCTTTCCTTTGCATTTCTGAGTTTGATTCTAAACACTCACATAAGTGGACCCTACAGATGGCTGTCTTTTCTGACTTCAAGCTTCAATCCCATCGCTGTGTGGTAAGATCTTCCTTTGAAGGCTGAATAATACTCCGTTGTGCAGATACGCCATATAGTTTCTCTTCCCCTTAAAGCTTTGGGCTGTATGTGCACCGTGGACGGCTGCACTGTAGGATGAGTCTGTGTTTCATTTATATGAGAACTCACGACATCTACATGGACAGTCAGGCTCCAATTTCTCCAGATTCTTGACGACACTTGTTCATACAGTCTCTCCCTCCCGCCCGCCATGTCTCCCTCTTAAGTGGGTTTGAACTGCATCTCCCCATACTGGTGCCACTGAGCAGTGTGTCAACATGTCACATGCTTGTTGCCAACTCTGTCTCTTCTGTTGGGATGTCTCCACTTGAATCCCTTCCCAGTTGGCAGCGGAGTTATTTTGTTGTTGCTGCTGACTTTTGATGACCTTTTGTGGTTTGATTTTTATAGGATTTCCTCCTCCCCCTCATCCTTTTTCATTTTCTAGTGTTTTCAGACAGGGTTTCATGTAGCCCAGGCTGGTCTTCCCGATCCTCCGCCTGCACCCAAGCGCTGGGGTTACATTCGTGCCACCAGACTCGGCTACGGTACTGTGGCTGCCGCGTCATCTACAGCTTGAATACTGACTGTGTGTCAAGAATGATTTGCAGATCTCTCCTGCCCTCCCACAGCTTGCTGTTTCTCTATAAATTCCTAATGCAAAGATGTCTAAGCAGATGCAAAAAAGAGAAAAAACAAAATTTAAGACTAAAAAGTATGAATTTTTTTAAAGTTAAACATTTTATTTAGCCACCACCAGTGCTAAGTAACAAAAAGTGTTTTAAAAAATAACTAGAACATAAATAACAAAACTATAGCTCTAAATCCAAAGAGCTAGAAAGAGAGGGGGCATCACTGTGGCACGCGCCATGACTCCAGGCACTCAGGGAACTACGGTGGGAGGACTCTGAGTGTGAAGCTGGCGCGGCTTATGGAAACCCTAGCTCACAAAACAAAATCAGCAACAACAAATCTGAAGGGAGGACTGGGAATGCCAAGCCTGAAGGCCTGAGTGGAATCCCCTGGACCCGAGTGGGGGAAGGAGAGAACTGATTCCCACAAGCTGTCCCGACACTACACACACACCATAGCAATGCACCCCTCTCCTGCACACATGGGCCCATAAGTATAAAAATCTTAAAATAAAACATTTAATGATTGGCAATACAGTCGAGTGATGTGTCAGATAAACACCAGGAACCAGAAGCCCCTGGTGGGGGAGGAGGAGAAACGGTGAAGCCAAGTCTGTCTTCACACACATGATTGTCTATAGCTAGCCTAGCACCAGTTTCTCGGAGCAGGGGTCAGGAGATCCACAAAGAAGCAGCGACATGTATGAAGACTTATCTCACTGTGCAAATATAACAATGAAAATGAGAGGCCGCCAAAATCCAGAAAGACACGGAACTGGGGTGCATCCGATGG
This sequence comes from Microtus ochrogaster, assembly GCF_000317375.1. Classification (NCBI taxonomy): domain Eukaryota; kingdom Metazoa; phylum Chordata; class Mammalia; order Rodentia; family Cricetidae; genus Microtus; species Microtus ochrogaster. The sequence goes on from NC_022016.1 coordinate 7,709,048, forward strand.
TGGAGGTACAGCCCAGTTAGAAATGTTTGCATTCACAGACGATAACAATCGCAAGCCAGCCATAGAACAGCATGCAAAATATAATCCCATTTGTGCAAAACTGTAATCACAAATACTTAAATATGTAGAAATGACTTGAGTAACGTTCATCAAAATGTGAACAGTGGTTATCTCAGAATTCAGGTGATTTTTTTAAGACTAATCTTCCTACTTTTCAGGACTGCGTGAATGTTTTTGTAATGAATGTGTTATTTTTATAGTTAGAAAAAATAAACCTATTTTCACTTAGGAAAAATCTAAAAAAGCCAGGAATGAGAAAAGAACTCTGGAAAGACATTTCACACTTGGAGAGCAAACTGGAGCCTGCCTCATCCGTGGAGGGAGCTGGAGACAGTGTGATCAGGAAGTCCCAGGTTTGAATCTGGCCCTGACGCAAATTTTTTTGAGCTTGGCCAGGTCAACTAGCCATTGCATTCACTGGCTCGTCGGTATGAAAATAAATATGGTACTATGTTGCAGAAACACTTTGAGGATAAAAGACTAATATTGAGGAAGTTCTTAATCCTGTCTCTTTGCCCTTTGAGCTCACTGTTGAATGTTCCTATAGTCGCACCTGGCTCATATCAGGTGTTCAAGATGTGTTGAACAGGATGGATAAATGGATGTGGATGGGTGGGTGGGTGGATGGATGACCAGATGAGTGGATGGATGGATG
>NC_022016.1:7710369-7719165 GCF_000317375.1 Microtus ochrogaster
GGAACTGGATGCATAGATGGGTGGTTCCGGAGATGGACTGAGACAGAAAGACTGATTGGTGGGTAACAAGAATAGCTACCTGCATTCTCCCAAGATAGCCACGTGAATCTATCTCCCACCCTACAAACTGAATGGCAAGTTTGGGTTCCTCCTTAGTGTTAACAAGGGCACACCTCTGGAACCACCTCCATCAATGAAGTGTCATGGCAAAGTGTGCTGCAGGAGTATGGGGTCATAAAGGATGCTACCCCACCCATACACAGGGACAGGGTCCTTGTCCCTTCAGACCATCATCTATGAAGCCACATCAGTCATCTGAGTCTTCCAACTCCTGGAAACAATGTGCACAGAAGCCAGAGACACCCTGAGTCAGAACTCACTGGGGCCATTCCCAATCACCAGTCCACAGAGACCAGGAGGGTGGCTGTTGCTGTGTTAAGTCACTAAGTTTAAGGACGCCATCATACCCAGTACAGGCTGGGAGGTGAGTGTGCGCACAAGAGGCAGGACAGACGCAGCTGTGGCTCTGCAGCCGGAGCCCTGCAAGTGGCAGCATCTGCATCAGGTATCCCGCCTTTCAGAACTGTTTTTTCTACAGCCTCCTGCCTCCCTCATCTCAACAGTTGTATGTCCAAACTTCAGGCTTTCTCTTCTAAAAAGAAACCTTACTTCTCTAATTGCCTTCCTTTCCCTGAACAGCTGAGCAGCACATACCTTCTGAGAACATCCAGTCAAAGCTCTCATTGTACAGCATAAGAAACTGAGGCTCAAAGAAGGGCAACGATTCCCCCAGACTGGAGACCTAAAACCCGTGGCTATTTCTCTTCCCACTGCCTGTGGGCTCCTGGCATCCCTCGGGTGGAGTCTTGACTCCACTTCTCACTGTCTGTTGCTGTCCCATGAGGAGCATGAGCAACACTGCCAAGCCTGGCTGGGACGCAGCAGACCTCTTGGCTGTAAGCGTACCTTACATCTGTCTGGGTAGAAATTTGCATTCTGCAACCAGGAGGCCCCGGTTCCAAGTATGTCAAATGTAATTAATTAGGGTAAACCTGCGACTGTTTTCAAACGCCGTATTAGAGGCTTTGTGTGCACACAGAACACACCCACTGGCCCGCCGAGGCTCGTGAGGGTCTGGGGAATAAAAGCCAGGGGATCCTGAGCCTGAACAGAATGAGGAGCCCAGCTTCCCCACACCACAGCCAAGGCGAAGGGCAGAGCTCAAGTCCAGCCCAGCCAACAGCTCCACAGCCTGGGCTAGAGGGCCTCCCACCAGCCTGCTTTGCCCAAAGCACCATTTACTCTCGGTCTCCTAGAAGCCCTGCTTTCCCAGCAGTGATGGAACAAACCAGACTCAATGAAAGTATGGCTTCCAGTTCCAATCCCTAGGTGTCAAAGCCCAGAGCACCCCAGTATAGCTGAGTCTCCGTGCCCACTTGGAACATGCTCACACAAAGACCCCAGTTCCAGCTCAAAGACTATGTTTTGCCATAACTGACAGAGAAACTAGAAAATAGTGAAGATGAGGGTAGGGAACAGGCATCTTCTAGACTGGTTTCTGCTGTTCTATAGTTTTTACTTTCTTCAAAATTCTTGGCAGATGTTCTATTTAGAAGCCTTGGTAAGCAGAATGGGACATTAACTCTTCCCTCTAAATTACCAATCTATTTCTTGCTGTGGGATAATGCTCTTGTACACTCTAAAGATTTGTCATTCATATTGGTTTAATAAAATGATGATTGGACAGATTCAACACAATGCCCATCAAAATCCCAGCAAAATTCTTCAAAGACCTCAAAAGAATGGTACTCAACTTCATATGGAAAAGCCAAAAATCCAGGATAGCCAAATCAATCCTGTACAATAAAAAAAAACTTCTGGAGGCATCGCAATCCCTGATTTCAAACTCTACTACAGAACTACAGTACTGGAAACAGCCTGGTATTAGAATGAAAACAGACAGGAGGACCAATGGAACCGAACATAAGACCCAGACATCAATCCACACATCTTTGAACACCTGATTTTTGACAAAGAAGCAAAAAATATCAAATGGAAAAAAGAAAGCATATTCAACAAGTGGTGCTGGCATAACTGGATATCAACATGTAGAAGAATGAAAATAGACCCTTATCTATCACCATGAACAAAACTCAAGTCCAAATAAATCAAACACCTCATCATAAAGCCAGCCACACTGAACCTTATAGAAGAGAAAGTGGGAAGTACACTAGAAGGCATTGGCACAGGAGAGTACTTCCTAAATAGAACCCCAGCAGCACAGACACTGAGACAAACAATTAATAAATGGGACCTCCTGAAACTGAAAAGCTTCTGTAAAGCAAAGGACACAGTCAACAAGACAAAACTACAGCCTACAGAATGGGAAAATATCTTCACTAACCCCACATCAGACAGAGGGCTGATCTACAAAATATACAAAGAACTCAAGAAATTGGACAACAAAAGAACAGATAATCCAATTTTAAAAAATGGAGTACAGACCTAAATAGAGAGATTCTCAACAGAGGAATCTAAAATGGCTGAAAGACACTTAAAGAAATGTTCAACATCATTAGTCATCAGAGAAATGCAACTCAAAACAACTCTGATATTCCATCTTATACCTATAAGAATGGCCAAGATCAAAAACACTGATGACAACTTATACTGGAGGGGTTGTGGGGTAATAAAGGAAACACTTCTGCATTGCTGGTGGGAATGCAAGCTGGTACAATCCCTTTGGATGTCAGTGTGGCGATTTCTCAGAAAATTAGGAAACAACCTTCCTCAAGACCCAGTAATACCACTTTTGGGTATATATCCAAAGGATGCTCAATCGTGCCACAAGGACACGTGCTCACCTATGTTCACAGCAGCTTTGTTTGTCATAGCCAGAACCTGGAAACAACCTAAATGCCCCTCGACTAAAGAATGAATAAGGAAAATATGATACATTTCCACAATGAAGTATACACAACAGAAAAATATAACAACATCTTGAATTTCACAGGAAAATGGATGGAGCTAGAAAACATTATTTTGAGTGAGGTAACCCAGACACAGAAAGACAATTATCACATGTATTCACTCACAGGTGGTTTTTAAACATAAAGCAAAGAAAGCAAGCCTACAAAGCACAATCCCAGAAAACCTAGACAACAATGAGGACACTAAGAGATCTAATCTACATGGGAAGTAGAAAGTAGAAAAAGACAAGAGCTCCTGAGTAAATTGGGAGCATGGGGATTTGGGGGAGGGTTGAAGTGGGGAGGTAAGAGGAAGGAAGGGAGCAGAGAAATATGTAGAGCTCGATAAATATCAATAAAAAAAATTAAAAAAAAAAAACAAAAAATGATTGGCCAGTACTCAGGCAGGAAGTATAGGGAGGGTGACCAGACTAGAAGGATTCTGGGAAGAGAAAAGGCAGAGACATAGTTGTCAGCCAGACACAGAGGAAGCAAGATAAGAATGCCTTACTGAGAAAAGGTACCAAGCCACATGGTAAGATAAGAATTATGGGTTGACTGAAGTTTTAAGAGCTAGTTAGTAATAAGCCTGAGCTAACAGATCAAACAGTTTGTAATTAGTATAGGTGTGTTTCTTTGGGGGCTGAATGGTTGCAGGACCAGGTGGGACAGAAACTTTCTGTCTATAATTTCTTGCTTTCTGTAAGCACAGCACTCTGTGAAGTTCCCAGGGCCTGATCTGTTTCCCACTCAGTGATACCCCTACATCCCCACCCACATCATCTTTAGTCTCCACCAGGACTGGAGTCCTAAATGCTGTCCGGCTCACTCAGAAAGCTGCTATGTGACAACCCTAGGTAAGGCTCTCTCCCACTCTCTCGGGTTTTACTTCTCAAGCACAGAGGGAGTGGAAATAGGTGACTTGGGTCAACACTAGCCAGTAGAAATGTAATCTGAGCCACAGGGGTCATTTCAAGCATCCTAGCAACTAGGTTACTTTAAAAAGAAAGAAAGAAAGAAAGAAAGAAAGAAAGAAAGAAAGAAAGAAAGAAAGAAAGAGAGAAAGAAAACAAAAGAAAAGAAAAGAAAAGAAAAGAAAGAAAAAAAAGTGAAGGCAGGGAGGGGTCTCACCCAGTAAAGTGCTTGCTGTACAAGGTCTTGAGTTTACCTCCCAGCACCCACAGAAAAAGTCAAGTGTGGGGGTATCAGCCTGTAATCCCAGCACTGGAAGATGGATTCAGAAGATCCTCAGGCTCACTGCCTAGCCAGCCTAGCCTAACTGGTGAGCTGCACGTTGCAAAGAAGGATCTCCTCTCAAATCACAAGATGGACAGGGCCTGCAGACACCTAGAGCTGATCTCTGATCTTTATGTGTGTGTGTGTCTCCCTCCCTCCCCCTCACACACACACACACTTGCACAGACACAAAAGTACAGATATAAATAAGTAAACTGAAAGGAGAACGGAGAATTAACCTTAAGAGTATATCTTAATTAAACCAATGTAGAAAATTGTCTCAACCTGTCACCAATGTTACTCGCTTTAAGTGACATCAGTTGAACTTTTTCTCCAAGTCTTTAAAACTGATGTGGATCTACTAGCCACATGTCAGTTGGAGGTTTTTAGAATACACTAGATGGCAGGAGCTCAGACCATCATCGTGAGCTGTCCTGGTATAGACTCAGAAAGGAGGCCAGATACACAGCAAACTCCACCTAACACTAATGGCACCCAGGGAAGTTTCCCTCCCCGGGCCTCATTCCAAATCAGTTTCAGTTTTGTTTTGAATCATTTTCAGTCTCTGTTTTCCCAGCATCTACTGGAAGAAACCCCACATAAACACACTTAAAGTTTGATAGTTATTTCTCCCAGTTGATGAAATTCAAAGAAAAAAAATCCCCACTATCCAACTATGTCTTCATGTCTTCTCTCTGGCCATTCCAAGAGTCCTGCTTACATCATGCTGGCTCACAGAACTCTGAGCTCAAAATAAAGCCAAACACAAATTCCTCACAAAATGTATCCAACAAAAAATCCCCGCCCTCACTCCTCTGGTTTTCTAGAAAAACACTGGGGCAGATGGGGATTTGTACACCAGGGCTCAGAGCTGAAAGATGTGTGGCCAGCTCCTCAGGCGAGAGCTGTCTCGGATAATAACATCCAGAACACAAAGCCAGAACAGTTTCTAACTTAGGACAGGATGAGCTGAAAGCCAGGGACTGGCCAAAGGCCACCAGGCCTCTTACCCACAGGGACGCCTCCCTGGCCTTGTCCAGGCCCAGGGCTGGTACCCATTCCCTTCACAGTGATGCTCCTGCATGTCCACAGCCCACAGGAGCCTGGAATCACCCACCTCCACTGATCCTCTCTAGCTCATATGAGGCTCCATTCTGCTTTGTCAACCAAAATATTTATATCATTTTTCTGTCAACTCAATACCATCTTCACCTCATTCTCCCGCCCTCCCTGATTAAGATCAGGACAGAGTCATCACCAGTGCGTTCCTCCACATCCTTGCAACGTCTCAGTACCTAAGACTCTCAGATGGTAAGAGGCACACCAAAGCCCATGCCTTTAATCCCAGAAGACTCGGGAGACAGAGGCACGGGGATCTTTGTGAATTTGAGGCCAGCCTGGTCTACAGAGTGAGTTCCAGGATAGGCAGGGCTACACAGTGAAACCCTGTTTCAAAAAACTTTTAAAAAAATCATTTCAAGAATGTCATCTTAGTTCCTTCTTGTGAAGTATTCTTACCAGCCCATTTCCCAGATGTAGAAATTAAAACACAGAAGGTATAAGGCATCCTCTGTCTCGGTATATAAACAAGAATGTCACACCACATTCCAGATCTCCAGGGCCAGCCATTCCCCTGTGATCTGTACTGTATCAGTGAGGGAGGGACACCCTCTCCACCATAACCATGCCCCCCAGCACCCTCCCTTTGAAATCTGATCAGTCTCTTGGTCTGGGCTGAGAAGCAGGCCATCCAGCCCAGCTCTGATGACAGCCCCAAGGGTGTCTAATTATAACAAGGAAAGGAGGAGTCAGGATTCTCTGGCTATTTCTCAAGACCAAATTAGCTTTAATTCCCTTTAACACAGGGTATGTGCAGATTGCAGGAAAAGCGCTCACTGTGGAGTGAAGAAATCTGGGATTTTGAATCCTATTTCTGCTTACTTGCTGAGTTTAGGGACAAGTCACTCCACCTTCCTTCCCCAGCCTCCATTCCTCTGTATGTCGGGGGCGGGATAAACATGATTAGGTCAGGAAAGACAAACTGGCTCATGTCTCATGCTAAACTCAAGTGACTGAGAAGCACACTGAATCGAGTCAAGGGGACAGAAGAAGGCCATGATTGATTAGTAATGTCTGCCACAGGCATGCAAGGGAAGCAGCAGAATGTGTGTTGCCTTTTTACCGTGCCTGAATTAGGAAGCAGAAATCAGCACCGTGGTGATAAAAAGCCTCTTGTCTATTACAAAGGTTTTCCTCACATCTCACAAACATAAGCATCGCCATCATCAATACTGTCATCCCCACGTTTCAGATAAGGAAATAAAAGAGCTCTGGTTAAGATCCCCAAATGATCGAGTGGTGCAGCAGAGCAGGGACTAAGCCTTGCCCCTCCAGCTCTGTCTATCCAATCAGTCCTTAAAAACATCACACTGGTGTTCTGCAACGGGAAGGACAGCTCATCTCTGTCAGATGAACAGAGAAGGAAGCACCCTAGATTGTTGGCACCGTTTAGAGAAGGTCATAGCAAAAAGATGGCAACCTGCCCAAAGACATAGCAAGAAGGGATCTGAGGTCAGAATTCCAGAGACGTCTCTAGGAAAACACTATCCTCTCTGCATGGATGCCAAGCCCAGACAAAGCAAGGGACTACAGAGGAGTTTGGGTCACAGCATACTCTACCAGGAGCTAGACAACTCATTTGTAAGAAGCACTTGGATGCACCTCCTTAACTCAGAAACAGGAAGATGCGCGCACTGAGGAGATGGCTCAGTGGGTCAAGTGCTTGGTGCACACAAACAAGGGCCTGAGCTCACATCCCCAGAACCCACATACAACTCCACACATTGGAGTATATGCCTGTAATGCCACTTGCTTCTCAAGAAAAAAGGCGGAAAAGCAACATGGGCCTACATACACACATGCACACACATTCACACACATGGAATAGGGAAGTGGAAGTGAACTTGAAGACACGTGGTCAACCTCAAACTGAGACTCCTATCCCCTTGCTGAACTGGGGCACAAACTGTGAAAATGATAAAGTTTCATATAAAACAGAAAGAAATTAAGCAAACAAACAATAATTTCAGTTTTCCCTCATTAATTTTAGTTGAAGTTTGGCATCTGCAACACAGAACTGAACCCAAGATGAGGCTGGCTGGGTATCAAATCACACAGCCAGTTGGAGTCTGAGGGCCCTTGTGTCCAATGTTCGGCAAACAGCCCCCTGGCAAGTAGCTGGGACTCTCTTCTCAAGCAAACACACGCACGGCTGGCGAATCACTTCCAGGAGGTGCTGGCTGTTCCCCACTCACCATCTTCGCATCTCCACCAGGTAGAGGGTGACTCCTGCTGGCTTCCAACCCAGGCTAAAGAAATACTGGATCCTGGGGCTGGGTTGGTAAGGTGTTTGCTAAGTACGCATGAAGACCTGAGTTCAACCCCCAGAACACAAGTTGTTTTCAAGAAAAAACAGCCAAATGTGATGGTACATGCCTGTAACCCAGGAAAGACCAGGCCAGTCAAGTTAGCCGAATGCGAGAGTTCCTCATTTAGTGAGAGACCCTATCTCCAAAAAAGTCAATAAATACAATGAGAACAACTAAGAATAGCGATGTCAACCTGGAGAAGTACGACAGGACTGGGGAGCTGCCCTAGGGAGTAGAAAGCTCCCTGTGCAAGCACCAAGTCCCAAGTTCAGTCAGAAATCCACGTCAAACCTAGGAACAGCAGCTTACACTTGGAACCTCCGGGGGAGGGGGCATTAGAGGCCGGAGAATCCTGGGGCTCGGGCTGAACTGTGAGCTCCAGGTTCAAGGACAAACGCTAACTCAAAAAAGAAGGCAGAGAGTTCTGGGAAAAGAGACCTGACGCAGACCTCTGGCCTCTACGTACACACAGGTCACACATCTGTACACACACACACAAACACACACACACACACACACACACACAAATGGGGGGAGCAGTAATGTGGTCAAAAGTATTTTTAAAATCTCCAAGGCACATAAAGTCAAAGTAAGCTCAGTCCCTACCCTGCTGAGGGTTCTGTTCGACTGTTTCGATTCAGAGCCAATCGTAAGAGAACACTGCTCCCTACAAAGACACCAGTTTGGACCAAATAGCCAAAACCAAATTGGTCATCCACTCCTCACTGGACTCAATTCCAGCTGAGCTACTTCCAAAAGCCAAATTAAGTCATCAAATATTTACTGAGCTTCTGCTCTGTGCCAGACCCCAAGATGAATAAGCCATGATCTCTAGCCTTAAGGAAGTCTCCAGCTGGCTGGAAAAACAGATGTGTAAATGGCCAGCTCAGGCTCCAATCCACAGAGTTGAGGGAGCACGAGGAGAGAAACTTAACTCCAGCTCCCGAAGAGGATCCTTCCCAAGGGTCTCAGCTGCTCTGGCACAGAGAGGAAGGCAGAAACTCCAGACACCTCTTTAAAGACTAGGCCACTGGCTTTGAAAGGACCAGACCGGGAAACACTCAGTTTCCCTGAACTAGAGTGCAGAGAACACTGATAAAAAAAAGCCTCACCTAAAAAGGTGTGTGTGTGTGTGTGTGTGTGTGTGTGTGTGTGTGTGTGTG
>NC_022016.1:7719265-7725147 GCF_000317375.1 Microtus ochrogaster
GAGAGAGAGAGAGAGAGAGAGAGAGAGAGAGAGAGAGAGAGAGAGAGAATACTACTCACCTATTAAAGAAAAGCTCCATGTTTACTGACCTAGTTTAAGCAGTGTCAGTGAGACCCAGTCTGCCCAAATGGAGACCCACTTGTCCCTTGATCAAGTGTCAAGTAGCATACACTGGCTGCCCTCTAAGGAGCCCCCATGGCCTGGTGTTCTCCCTCAGCTGTTCCATCTCATCAGGAAGTCCCCTTCAAGGTCAGGGTAACTATCCACCCCCTTTTCCACATGCAGAAGCTGTAGCCCCCAAACAAAAAATGACTGCACAGTGAGGCTGGATATCAGACTCTGGTCCTAGCTTCCCATGTTTTCATCAGAAGCTTTCTGAACATCTGAGGTAGCACCTGACTTGAAGTAACTTCCTGATGACCTTTTCACTTAAGAAATGAATTTCTTTGACACCCCCTTAGCTCCTCCCTCTCCTCACACCCCTCCCCTTCATATCTCTTTCAGACAACATTTTATTTAAATCCCAACTCCAATGACTGTCCTCTTCATGCAGGGCTCAGCTTCAAAACACACACACACACACACACACACACACACGTATACGGGCAGACACACCTGCACATGTGCCTGCCACATCCTACTACATTCCCAGCCACTGTCATTTTCAGCTGGGAGCACAGAGGTGTGGACCACTCTGACACAGGCGAGCTGCATGGACTGATGGACTTGCCGCAAGAAGCTGAAATGCTCAAATTGAGAGGAAGTCCCAGCAATGAAGCCACAGGAGTTGAAGGCTATTGCTAGCCCTCTGAGGCTAACCTGAACAACACCCAGACAGAATGTGGGTCTGGCTCGCCCTGCGCTGTCCACCATGGTCACTGGCCACACATCAGTACTTAACGCAGGAAGCAAGGCTGCCAGTCAGAGCTGGGAGTCACCACTGAGGGGGTGCTCACAGATTTCCAATATCATGCTCCCTCCCACAATCACTGCTGCCACGTTAATTACTTTCTATATTGATGGTGGCTCAAAATGGTGGCGCTGTTCAAATTCAGGGTTAAAAACACATTTTACCAAATCAATGTCACCTGTTTCTTTGTAGTCTTTAATAGATTGCTAAAGAATGAGAAACTACGTATGTGGCTTCAACTTGTGGTCTGAACTCTATTTCTGTTAGACCACACTACTCTGACTTCAAACTACATGTTTAAAGAACGAGATGATGAGGGAAGCAATTCAGGAAGTGGTACATACACACACACACACACACACACACACACACACACACGCACGCACGCACACACAACAAAAACCACAAACTTCCAGAGTGATTAAAGCATAAATATAGCCCCAATAGGGCTACTCCAAAAAGACTTCTCTGGAAAACTTACAAGAAGTAGGAAATGAAAGCAACATGAGAGCCACTGACCCAGCAGACAGAGCTCCACACCACCCCATCACCTCTCCAGCATGAGGACACAGCCCCTGCCCAAATGTCCCTCCAAGGCCAGCAAGCTGGGATGTGCCTCCTGATGTCCACAGCCAAGAACTCACAGGTGGCTGAAAAGCCATTCAAACAGGAACAAAGCAGGTGGCCCAGGGCAGCTACTCTAAAGGGAGTCCATCTAGTTCAACACCTTCGGATGGGCTCTTCCTAGGACCAAGGGCAGAAAAGTACTTCCCGTCACACGCAGACATCCTCTCGTGTGAGTCTGTTTCAGGAGACGCTGCCTGTACATTGCATGAAGTAGCTCAATATTCTGTCCCAGTGTTCTCCTCTTTCTTCCCTTCTCTAACGCGGACTGCTTTACCAAGGGACTCTACAACTCTCCCACAAACAGTGATTCTAAGTCTGAGATCTAGTCATTCAGAGCTATGCATGCCATTAGGCCACCGCACCTCTGTCTCCAGAATATGGGAGTCCAGATGTGGCCTCAGCAGCTTTCTCTACACTATGATGAAGCAGTTACAGCTAACTCCTTAAGAGTCAGAATCAGGAGCCGGGCAATGGTAGCGCACACCTTTAATCCCAGCACTGGGGAGGCAGAGGCAGGTGGATCTCTGTGAGTTCACGGCCAGCCTGGTCTACAAGAGTGAGTTCCAGGAGAGGCTCCAAAGCAAGGCACCCCATCATGTAACTGGACTACTGTGCTCGCCTCACAAGCCCAGCTCTACAGGAAGGAGTGATTTGTCCAAGGCCACCATCAAGGCTTTGGGAGAGCTAGCCCTGAGTAACCTACAAAGCCACTTCCCGGAACCACAAAGGAGACACAAACTGTCGTGAAAGTCTACAGAGTGAAAGCACTGAGAATTCCCTACACCCATGGAAAGCCAGACTGTCTATACTCAGTCAAATGGACGAGAAAGTTCTCGTCACCCACGAAGAAGAAGGATTCTGAGGTCAGTGGAGACAGCAGACCAAGGGCTGAGGCAAAGTAGGGAAGAAACTGTGTCTGACCTTGGGACGGTTCACAACCGTTCCCAAATGGCACAGGTCACAGGTCGCATGTCTTCTAGACTCAGCTGGTCTTTTGTCGTTCTGTAAAAGCAAGCCTTGTGCACAGCTCAAAGTATAAGGAAGCTGTTCTTCCTAGCTTGGTCCAAGTCAAACTATAAATCTAGTCCTTGAAATTTCAAACCTTATTAGAAAAAAAAATCTCCTTAGGCAGAAAAGCAAAACATTAAGTAATAAGACTCTCCACTGTAAGAGGGAGTATAAATTATCTTTCACCAAAATAACCCAGGCCATCATCACATCACCACCCCACAAGTCCAGCTTGCCAATCTTTTGGCCAATATTATATGAGCATGATAAACTGTCATGAACTAATAAAAATAGCTCCTATATCCATTTGTGACCACGCATCATCTGAGAGAGTAGAAGCAGAGAGATGAGGCCCAGGTCAGCTCACACCTCAGTGACACCAAGAGAAACAAAAGAATGCTAACCCCGCCCCCACGAGGACCAGCTTGCCCCTCTTTTTTTTTCTATTTCCTTCACAGGGAACATGATGAGAATGACCAGTTCTGTAGGGGGAGGTCTACAGAGCAAATGCTTTGCAGTTCTGGCTGTAAACCATAACTATAGGACACAAAACAAAATGCTCATCAGAGGACTGCAGGAATCTGAGTGGCTTGGCCCACTGCAGGCTGCACAAAAGGATGAGCAGAAAGATTCTCATTCCTTTGCACTAGAGATAACCTGTTATCTTCAGCCCGGACTTTTCCTCCGATGCCCTTACCATCCAACTGTCCCAACTTCAGTCTCCCTCCAGCCCTGCTAAACTTGAGCCCATGACCTCACAAGGCTTCCAGAACTCCTGAGATTATATATTCCTTGACCATAAAGACACTGTCCTAAATAATTCAATGGAAAAATATTATTTTAACTATGCTACTTAATGGGGGCGAAAAAAAACCCTCATTCCAAATATGTCAGAATGTGGCCAGTCAGCCTTGAAGGATTTTGTGACAAAAATAAAAAAATAACTTAAAATTAAAAAAATTAAAATGCAATGGCGGTGATGGGACTGTCAAAACTGTTCCACTGTTAAATCCATTTATTCCTGTCACAGAATTAGGAGCCCCTTTGGAAGCCTGATCACCATAAGACAAGGTTGACCAGGCCTGGACTAGGGCTGCCAGGTCACCAAGACTCGCTGGCTATTGATCCTCGGTCCAGGGCGATCCATCCCCACCCCAGGTAACCCGCCCCAGGTAACCCGCCCCAGGTAACCTGCCCCAGCTCCCACTTCAGGTCCTACATGATCCCCCCAATTGATACCAACATACGCCTTTTGGACTGAAAATTTTGAACTTCTATTTTTTTTCTCAAAAAACAAAATCTCAGCAATCCGATCAGACTTTAATTTAATTTATCACGATTCCCTCCATCTCAGAGCAGAGATCTTATTTTTCAATCCAGTCACTATTTGTCATTTGAATTTTTTTCTTTTTTGTTTCACCTCCATTGATTCATCTTGAGGCCCAAATCTCCACATAAAATCCTGTTTGTAAAATGACTTCACATTCCAAAGGCAAGCATCTCTGGTTTGGCTTTTGTGTATATTCTCATTAGTTTTTCTTTCAAAGAAAATAATAAATTTTGCTGCTAGAAATAGCTGAGTTGGTGTTTTAGCCTATTTCTTCAGTAAAGTGTGTTTCCCAGGGAAGATGGATACAAATCAGAATTTCATCTCTTTGCCTTTCTCTTTCATCCTTTTTTCTTGCTGGGTCAGTGAAATTTGTGGTGTTTTTTGTTATTGTTGTTACCCCCCAACACACACACACACACACACACACACACACACACACACACACTCCAAATGATCAAGGCTAATGAATTTCTTCTCCTTTGAAGGTAATAAAAAATATGAAAAATACAAAATATTAATAAACTATCCAAATCGACATCACAAAGAAACCTGAAGCCAATACAAATTTTAAAATAATAATAATATTCTAGTAGGGAAAATGAACAAGATTAAGAAGGAGGAATTCTCTTTAACAAGGATTTGTTTAATCCTTATCTTCATCAATTGAGTCACTTGCGTGTCATAAAAAATGGGTTTCTGTGAATCCACTGTTAGTTTTTCATAATAATGTTAATTATGCATATCTTATTTTAATGGCGGCCTCTCCGACAAATCTGTGGGCTACTCAGTTCGTACAATATATAAATTGACATTTTTCCCCACTGAATATTGCTCAAGAAAAGGTCCCTGACATTTTCTAGATAAAAAAACAAAACAAGAAATGCTTAGAGCTTGCAGCAAACAAAATCAGGAAACAGCCGTAATTATTCCATCAAAGCAAAACACACACACACACACACACACACATACACTAACAAAAACCAGAAAAAAGGCAGGCAGGATTTCACTCTAACTTTTCCAGTTTCTGTTTTTCTTAGACTCTTAGGAGTTAAAAGCAGTAAAATGTAAATGAAAAAAAAAATCAAGCTACAATTCTTGGGTGTGTCCAAAGCCAACATTTTAGGATCATTTTCTCTTCTAAATGCTTCTTTCTTGGAAATGGAAAAACTTTGAAGACTGACAAAAGGTAAAATCAGTCATTTTTGTCGACGGAACAAAACAAGGCACAAATACAATGAAACACAATTTCTAATTGCCTCAAAAAGCCACTTCTCCCTGCTTCTCCCAAACGGAACTATCTCCCCCTTTCCCCAGTCCCCACTCCAGGTAGGTTCCCCCCTCAAACTAAAATGACTTGGCTTCCTAAACTGTCTTTGCTTTTAGGGAGTATTTCTGCTTTCTCCACTTCAAGAATTGAATTCATTCAAATTCCACCTTAATTTTCATTTACATATTATCTGGATTTGGCTTCAGAAATAAAAATTTTCTCCATGTTCCTTCAAGGATCAAAGTGAAAATTTTCACTGCAAAAAAGATAGAAAAAAAGAATCTTTCCCCCCCTCCACTGCCTTGTAGAGAAAACTTTGAAAAAAATAAGAAATAAAAAATATTTCTTTCCAATTTTAATTTCTTTTTTTATTATTTACAAAATAGTATCCTCTAGGTGGCGTCATTTTAATGGGAAAAAAAACTACCGTTTGAAGAAAAATTAGAAAAAAAATTGAGAGAAGGAAATATGGCCTTTAAAAAAAAAGATTGTTGCAAAGATGGGGGCCTGGAAGGAAAGCTCTCCTGTGGTGGAAGCGGGGAGTCGCCAGGGACCCTGAGAGCAGAGCGGGTCAGGGGGAAATTGCAAATTTCGGGGGAGGGGGAGAGCTGGAAGAAGGTTGCATTTTCGCAAAATCTGAATTGTCCAAACTGCAATGGCTGCTCCGTGCTCTCGCCGCTTTGTTTCTGGGCTCCGGTCCGAGCAGGGGGCTGCGGGGGGCGCCCGGTGCTGGGTCCCCG
>NC_022016.1:7725681-7745198 GCF_000317375.1 Microtus ochrogaster
CTCCGCGCCGCCCCGCGCCGCACACAAAGCCGCCGGGCCCCCGCGCCGCCGCTGGCCCCCCAAACTTTCCTGCGCCAGCCCCGTGCGCGGGGCATCTGCTCGCGTGGGGCGGGGTGGGAGCACCGAAAAGTTTTGGGGAGCGGCCTCTGTTGGGACAGAAGGGGTTAATGGGAACGCCTCTCCCCTCCCCAGAACCCCCACCCCCCAAAATCAGATTGAATTTTAAAATAAAAGTTTTGAAGAGCGCAATTGGGAGGCTTCCTGGGAATATTCGGATAGCCCAGGCTTTCCTTACCCCCTCCCCATAAATTTGAGAACTGAGGGCCAGGGGGGACTCTCCCTTCCCCCAGCAAGTCTGATTTTTAATTTACTATTTAGGGAGCCTCTCTTCTGTGTAATGGCAGTGAAGGACTCTTTTACCCTCCTCTGCCAAAAAACTTAAAATCATTTAAAATCATTAAAAAAAAAAAAAAAGCTCAGAAACTGGCCCTATGGTAAAAAGAGAGGTTGAAGGTTGAACAAGGGTCAACCCTCCTCCAATTTAAAAAAAGAAAATTTTGAGTAAAGGCCCTTACTTTAACTGAAAGGTGAAGGGGTTGGTTTTTTGAAAAATCCTAAAATACAAAAATACAAACTTTTTCTTTCTTTAGGAGTTTCCTCCTTATGACTTAGGAAGATTTAAGAGAGTTGATGTGTTTTGTTTTTGTCCTCCCACTCCCCAAAATAGATTTTAAAATAATAAAACAGAAAGGCCTGGCCTATGTAGAGAAAGCCCTAGATTCTTTCCCACAACCGGGTGAGTGCTAGAATTAAAAGTTGAAGGATCACCATCTGTCAGATGAGAAAGGAACCAACACATTCCTTACCCCCTTCCCTTGAGAAAACAATAGGGGTATGTTTTTGTTTGGCTGGTTGGTTTGATTTTGATTTTTGGTTTTGTTTTGTTTTGTGTTTTGTGTGTGCACACACACACGCGTGTGTAGAAATTAAGGGTTGTAAACGGTTGCTTTTCCTGACTCCACCTTAAGGAGACATGTGTAGGGTTTTTCATGTTTAAAAAGCAAACTCCCCTAGACAGGAAGAGCTCAAGAATCGTCCCCTTAGAACCACTTCCCCACCACACACACACACACACACACACACACACACACACACACACACACACGGAAGTACTTATTTTTTAAAGACACTGCTCTCCTGGAAGAATGAATCTGTGGGAATTCTACCCTCTGTGGAAGAAACAGGGTGAAGACACCCACTTCTCACTCCCTGAACGGCAAATACTCATAAGAAGTTAAAAGGAATCTTCTAGTAACTTCTGGAAACCTTGAAGTCAGTGATTCATTTAAGATTTAAAAAAGAAAAAAAAAAAAGATTCTTCTCCCCAAAGCCTAACAAGTACGTTCCTGGCAAAGATCTGGCAGCATCTGCCAAGGCCAGTGTGGATCAGGTATGGAGGAGAGTTAGCATCTGCCAAGGCCAGTGTGGATCAGGTAGGGAGGAGAGTTAGCATCTGCCAAGGCCAGTGTGGATCAGGTAGGGAGGACAGTTGGCATCTGCCAAGGCCAGTGCGGATCAGGTAGGGAGGAGAGTTGGCAGTTGGCTGAGCCTGGCAAAGCCCTTGCTTACAACTGCCACGTAACTCCCTGCCTGCTTGCTTCCTCTGGGATGCTGAAGCCTTGGTATCCGAAGACGCTTTTGGTTCAGACTCTACACCTTATGTACTGTTTTCAGAGCATCTTCCTCCTGGCCAGGTCCCCTCCTTTGCCTAAGCTAAGCCTGATACAATGCCCTGGACTCGAAAGGAAGGAGCCCCACAGTGTGATGTGTATCGAGAAAAAAGCCCTACTCTGAGAACCAGGAAAACAAGATGCAATAATTGGTCACTGAACAATTACTGTATACCTGTGTCTAGCAGGGCAGATAAAGAAAATCTTGCCCCAGCTTTTCTCAAACCTGAACCATCCTCCAGATTAGCAGATCTCACCCTGGAGTTTTTAATTCAACCAGTTGAGGTAAGGGACCAATAATTAACATTTCCATCACATTCCCAGTAGCTGCTTGCCTAAAAGCACCCTTTTCCAAACCACTGTAGTGCCTGGACAAAGTGAGGCACACAGGTACAAGATGAAGGACCCAGTCCAGTCCAGGGTCACAGCAAAGATTCCAAGGGAAGTCATACCTGACTGGCCTGTGTGTGGAGCATCCTCCCCCAGGATCTTCATCAAATAGAGGGTTTCTCCAGAACATGAGTTTGAGTTTATAGGCCCTTGCATTGGTCTAAGGATCCAGGAACTACCCTCTGAACAACTCTTGTCTACCCATACATTTGAGGGGAGAAAATATCCTCTACCGGAATTTCCCAGACTAGCAACAGAAATGAATGATAGACAACGGCCCGTCATCTCTAGCTTGTGAAATCCTGAGGTCCTCCTCAGCCTATTCCTTCTGGAACCATTGCAGGGATCTTCTGCTTCTCCCCCACCCATAGGTCAGAAGACCTGAACCTCATCTGTACAGAAGCCCCACCCCACAAAGAGTATCCAGCAACGATGTATAAAGTCTGTGCGTTGGAGTAACAGACCCAAGAAGATAGTCCCTGCTACGCTCCCCTATCTGGGCCGTGGAAAGAATACCAAGCTTAATAAACCCGGTTATAACTGAGCCCACATATTTCCTAAGTCACAGCAAGCAGGACACATGTACAATTGAGAGAGTGTGCTGTGGCAGGGTAGTTTGGGATGGCTCAGTGGGCAAGACCCAAACTGCTCAATGACAGAACAGACAGGCAAAATGACCCCATCAGCAGATACATAGTAGCACCTTCGAAAGCTTTTTGATTTTGTACCTGGACTTGTCTAAGTCGGGAAATGTCTGGTCCTCCTGTATGAAGCTCTCTCCCATCCCAACACCTGCAGTGAGCTGTGATTTCTAGGAGCCCAGCCATGGAGTCAACCAATTCTTCCTTAGCAGGTGACCCTGTCCTCCTGGCAAGAGAGAATGAGGGGAGGAATTCCATTGGCTGACTGGTACAGAGATCTCTGTCCTTCCTAGGAACTTTTTTCATGGTTTTCACTTAAGATTTAGGGCACTCCCACCCAACCACATGAAGTAGATGATGTTGTCCAAGCCTTTTTGAAAAAGAGGCCAGAATTGCCTACTTGAGATTACGAAGGTGATCCAATGGGATTCCAAAGCCTCACTAGTCTTGTGAGCCCTCTTTTACTTATAATCAGCAGAAATCAAATCATTCTAGGAAGTTCAAAGGGACCAGAGACAAGACTCCAATAGTAAAAACTCAGAAACTGAATTTGTGCTCCAAAACCCACTAAAAACCAACAACGCAAATGTCTACATCACATGGTACAGACATGAACATCCTTGGGAGTCACTGGACAACCCACTCCGCTTGTTTGGCGAGCTCCAGGCTAGTCAGAGACCTTACCTCAATGGGGTGGCGGGAAAGTGAGTGAGAACTGAGACCTGAGAAACGACACACACAGCCGTTCTGGCCTCCACACAATAGGAACCAACTCAGAGGAGTCTGAAATAGTGCCGTTCTGTTGAATTAAGGGATTGGGTTGTAGAATTCAAGGTCTGAAAACAAGATGCACCTAGAAGTTTCCTCTCATCTCTCCCATCACACAGGCACACAGATCTCTTTACATCTTCATATACACACTCATACACATACACACAGTACATACACACACTCACGTACATTTACACACATACACACACAAATACACTAACGGTCATATAAACACATAAAAACACACATACACACATACTCACAGAGAGTCCTTGTCTCTCTGGGCTTGCAGTCAAAATGTTGGCCCACAGGTCTGCTTATGCCAACAGGTGCTGACTGGTATATTTGGGTATCACTCCAAACTCTAAAGAGAGAGGCTGTGAATGGCTAGGCCTGGCTCAGGTGTCCTTGGGTGCAGATCATCCATGACCAGGAGAGGACAGGCATCTCAGTGCACAGAACCTCCCAAGACACCGCATGATGGAAACAGAGAAGGATGCAGCACTAAACAGACCCATCCCATGGCACTCCCTGACATCACCAGCCCAGGGCTGTGCCCAGGGATGGTGCTCTCCACAGCTCTCCTGCTGGAGCCTGTCTATATTCAGCAGCCCGGGTTAGGATGCTGACCTGTGGGAAGGGTGGGGGACAAATGTCACACCTTCACCATAGGCAGGTGTTTTGGAGAATCTGGGGCCTAGCTAAAAAGCCTAGTGGGTGTGCCCTGGTGAGGAGGACTCCCACCTAGGCAGAGTGAAGACAGGGACTAGAAAACAGCTTCTAGGAGCAGTCTGAGCAATGAGAGAAGCAAGGGCACCAGGGCTCCTGGAAGAGCCTCACAGTACAGTCTCCTGCATCCCTTCAAATGTTTTCAAGTAAGTTGCAACTTTTTCTGATGGCAGAGGAGGTACTTATCCCCATTTTAAAGACGGGGAAGCTGACACTCAAGCCCTGAAAAGCATACAGCAGCCAGACTGACTCCTGCCCAACGCTCTCTCAGAGCCCCTGCTACTTCTATGCTGCCTTCCTGTGACTATAATCACAGTGAGCAGGGTATTTCTAGCCTCTTGCATTCCTGTGGGAACTTTCTTCTTTGTTTTCATCCCTCTCCTTCCTCACTTTTAAGGGAAAAGAGGTTCAGAAGGCACTGGGATCAACCAGTGGTAACTTATTCTCTAGGAAGACATCTTTGCAGTCCTGGGAGGGAAGTTTCTAGGAAAGCAGGTACCCAAGGCCTTAGCTGTGCCCCAGAGAAATGAGCCTAGGCATTTAGACCAGAGAGAATAAATGTAGGCAGAGACTGTTCATTTGTTTCCTGGACACCCAGACCCAAAATAATAACACAGAAACTATATTTATTACAACACTGCTTGGTCAATCACTTAAGCATATTGCTAGCTAGTTCTTATATCTTAAATATAAATTAACCTGTTTCCATTATCTTGCATTTTACCAAGAGGCCCCTGACTTACTGGTAAGGTTCCCAGGTTTCTATCTCCTTCGGTGGCTACATGGTATCTCTCTGACTCTGCCTATTCTCTCTCTATAGCTCTGTTCAGATTCCTGCCTGACTGTGTTCTACCCTGGCATAGGCCCAAAGCAGATTCTTTATTAACCAATGGCAATAAAACATATTCACAGCATACGGAGGGGGGGGGAATGCCATATCAAATAAAGATTCAGGACAGGGGCTTTGCAGACTGGGAAAGTCAATCTGGTCCCTGCCAGGAACCAAAATTGAGGCCAAGTGTGAGCAGCTTGTCCCTGTATACAGCACCAAAAGCATGATGTGTGTATTCACCATATGGAATTCCAGGCACCTGTTCCTTGACATCTGCCACCCCATAAACCCACAGAATGCCCAGCAGCCTGGTGACCTCTGATCTCTTTAGTAGACCTGCATACAAACCTGTACTTACTGGACTTCAACATCCACCACTGTAAGTAACTTAATTTTTTCATCTTTTCAATGACCATATCAAGGTGCCTATTACACAATGTTATTTAAAAGCTTAAAGCAGTCATACTTTAACAAGTATAAGGAAATTCAAGTCCTTGATGGGAGGGGTGGAGTTACCTCTTGTGAGCCACCTTCATCCTGATTTTAGTGCCTCTATGTCTCAGAATGGAGACAGGCTTGGGCACAGGAAAGAGGGAAAAGCACTGAAGGTGACAGGACCTGGTCCACCACTTTTCTTCTGGGCCAGCTGGCACGTACTAAGAACAGACACGCTTCCATGGACTTCCTGCCCAAAACACATAACCTGGAGCTGGGGAGATGGTTCAGTGGTTAAGGACCAAAGTTCAGTTCCCAACACTTACACTGGACCATTCACACCCAGTGACCTCCTCTGGCTCTGCAGGAACCCACATGAATGTGCACCACACACATACACAATTAAAAATAAAATATTTATAATACATAATCTGGGCCTGGGGTGTAACTCAGTGAATAGAGTGCTTGCCTAGCATGCATGGAGCCTGGATTGGGTCTCCAGCACTTCATAAACCAGGCAGAGTGGTACATTCTGTAACCCAGCATTTGGGAGGTGGAGGTGTGGAAGCAAGAGGTCACCCATTCCTACATCTCTCCTTTTATCCAACATTGCTGCACAAGGCCACATAAAAATAAACAACAGCAAAAAGGGGGAAGAAAGTCACACACCCCATTCCAATCATTAACAATCAGCAAACCCCAGTGGAGATCCACACTCTGACACACCTGGTTCTGATGGAGACACATGACACACCTGGCTCCAGTGGAGACTCACACTCTGACACACCTGACCCCATGGAGACGCATACTCCGAAACACCTGGCTCCCATGGAGACGCACACTCTGACACATCTGGCCCTGATGGAGACGCACACTCTGACACACCTGGTTCTGATGAAGATGCACACTCTGAAACACCAGACCCCAATGGGGTCGCACACTCTGAAACACCTGGCTCCCATGGAGACGCACACTCTGACACACCTGACCGTGGTGGAGATGCACATTCTGACACACCTGGCTCCCATGGAGATGCACACTCTGACACACCTGACCCTGATGGAGTCACACATTCTGACACACCTGGCCCTGATGGAGACGCACACTCCAACACACCTGGCTCCCATGGGGATGCACACTCTGACACACCTGACCCTGGTGGAGATGCACACTCTGACACACCTGGCTCCCATTGGGATGCACACTCCGACACACCTAGCTCCCATGGGGATGCACACTCTGACACACCTGGCTCCCATGGAGATGCACACTCTGAAACACCTGGCTCCCATGGGGATGCACACTCCAACACACCTGGCTCCAATGGGGGTGCACACTCCAACACACCTGGCTCCCATGGGGATGCACAGTCTGACACACCTGGCTCCCATGGGGATGCACACTCTGACACACCTGGCCCCGATGGAGGCGCACACTCCGACACACCTGGCTCCGATGGAGGCGCACACTCCGACACACCTGGCCTGCATCTCTCCAGTTGACGAGGGTTGCCAAGACCAAGAGGCGAAGCTGCGATCTCACATCAGCAGGAGCAATCAAGGAGGCACCTGAAGGATCCTGCAGCCCCTATAATCATGCCCCTTAAAAGTGGAGGGACCCTGGATCCTGGGTCACTTCTTCTTTGTTTGGGGTCCTGGACCAGAATGTGAAAAAAAAATGATAGAAAGGACATTTTAGTATGAAAGGGTAGTCCATATTGGATAATGTTTCTTTGTGTTCAATTTTTGAATTTATCATGGTTTTTGAAGTCATGTGAGATGACATTCTCACTCTTAGAAAGTAGCACTTGAAGCAATGACAAGAGACAGCAGGAACTCAAATTGTTTCTGGAAAATAACTTACGTCTCTGTGTCTATGTATATGTAAAACATATATATAAGAAGTATATATGTGCATGTATTGTTTATATGTAGCTATATATAGCTTCTTTCTTTCATATATGTCTGCATAGCAAAGCAATAATATGTCACTGCATGTTAATGAAATCATTAACTTAAGTAAGTAGTATGCAAAAGTCCTTTGTACTATGTGTGAGTGGTGTGTGTGTGGTGTATGTGTGTATGGTGTGTGCATGTGTGTGTGTTGTATGTGAGTGATGTGTGTGAGGTATGTATGTGGTGTGTATGTGTGTGGTGTGTGTGGTGTGAGTGGTGTGTGTGGCGTGAGTGGTGTGTGTGATGTGTGTGTAGTGTGTGGTGTGTGTGGTGTATGTGTGTATGGTGTGTACATGTGTGTGTGTGAGTGATATGTGTGTGATGTGTGTGGTGTGTGTGGTGTGTGTGGTGTGTGTGGTGTGTGTGTATGGTGTGTACATGTGTGTGTGTGAGTGATATGTGTGTGGTGTGTATGTGTATGTGGTGTGTGTGGCATGAGTGGTGTGTGTGATGTGTGTGTAGTGTGTGGTGTGTGTATGGTGTGTGCATGTTGTGTATATGGTGTGTGATGTGTGTGTGATGTGTGTGTGATGTATGTGGTGTGTTGCATGAGTGGTGTGTGTGCAGTGTGTGTGGTGTGGTGTGTGTGGTGTGTGTGTGTGTGGTGTGTGGTACATGTGAGGGGTGTGTGTATATGTGGTAGGTGTGTGTTTATGTGTATTGCCAGGAATATCCCAATATTCAATGCCACTTGAATATCCCAGACAAGAACTCTTCCTCTGAGCTACACCCTCAGCCCTTCTTTATATTATTGTCACATTTCTATAACTTTGACGTTTTTCAAAATAAAAAGATTAAGAAAAAGTAAAATGTCTGAGATGTTTGGAATAGGTCAAAGCTGACCTTGAAGTTATTTTAAACACAATGGAGTCTTTCATTGCTTGTATGACAAAAAAAAAAAAAATTGATTCATTGACCAGAGCTTGTCTGCATCAAAATCTGCCGATTTTTTTCCTAATGACGTGAGTTTTCATTTGTGGACATTAATCCTAGCAAGTCCAATTTTCCTAGACAAGTTTTTGTGTTCTAAATTTTTACCACAGAGATTTAGGTCTGCCTCAATTTGTAGTCAGTCATGAAATTTACTGCATGTCGGTGTCATCATCTTTGTCAGTGTTATTTTGTATTGCTTGTTTCTACCAAGTGAGTGTGTGTGTGTGTGTGTGTGTGTGTGTGAGAGAGAGAGAGAGAGAGAGAGAGAGAGAGAGAGAGAGAGATTTTGCAAGTTTCACTGTGATCTATAAGACGTAATCCTTCAAAGTTAACTTTGTTGGGGTAGCGTTAGGATTGTGCGGACCCTTGGCTGGACATCTCAGTCTGCTGGAATGTTGAATTATACAAGCTTGCCCAGCCAGATGGGTCCTGGGTGCTTGTGTTTTAGCAGGCCCATTCCCAAGTTCTGCAGCAGTCACCGAGCTATCATGTGCTCCTTCTACGGTAGATGTCTTCCATTCCCCAGTACTGTCCTCTCCACTGCTTTACCTGTCTGTTCCCATCTTAACAAAGAGATCTTTGAGGTAAGGGGTCGAGCTCATTGATTTCCTATTGGCTGGTGCAGACCTCACATGGACTAACAGTCACTGAAAATTCTTTGGCTATTTGATTGGTGGCCCGACTGAAACCTTAAATAGAGAAGGAGCCTGCATTTCTAAATTATGATGACATGCATGTAACATGAAGTTCACAAGATGGGACTGAGCATTTTCATGTTGCTGGCTAACCATCACAACCAGAATTCCTCATCATCCCAACAGAAACTCCAAGCCTATTAAACATCAGCTCTCATTTCCTCCCGGCAGCTTCTGGGGACCACTGATAGACACAACTCTCTATAACCCCATAAGTAACTATACAGTATCTGTCTTGACCACTGATAGACACTGTAACCCCATAAGTAACTACACAGTATCTGTCTTGTGGGGACCACTGATAGACACTATAACCCCATAAATAACTACACAGTATCTGTCTTGACCACTGATAGACACTGTAACCACATAAATAACTACACAGTATCTGTCTTCTGGGGACCACTGAAGACACTATAACCCCATAAGTAACTACACAGTATCTGTCTTGACCACTGATAGACACTATAACCCCATAAATAACTACACAGTATCTGTCTTGACCACTGATAGACACTGTAACCACATAAGTAACTACACAGTATCTGTCTTGTTGCACCTAGCACATTTTGCTAGTACAATATCTTCAGATTGCCCTATGATGTTACATGTGCCAGAATTTCTCTTATTTATTTGTTTTTTAGTGTTTTCATTCTTCTTTTCAAGATTAACATCTCAGCCGGGCGGTGGTGGCGCACGCCTTTAATCCCAGCACTCGGGAGGCAGAGGCAGGAGGATCTCTGTGAGTTCGAGGCCAGCCTGGTCTACAAGAGCTAGTGCCAGGACAGGCTCCAAAGCTACAGAGAAACTCTGTCTCCGAAAACTAAAAAAAAAAAAAAAACCCAAAAACAAAAAACAAGATTAACATCTCTACAAAGGGCTCCTGCTGAATGGAACAGGTGGAGACAAAATAAAGACTCTGTTCTCAATTCTTCCTCTTTAAAGCAGGTTCTGTGTGTGAAAGTTCAAGTTCCTATATGGGGCAGATCCTTATTACTGGGGCTGATTCTGTGTATGAAAGTTCCTATACGGGGCAGATTCGCTGGGGTGTCGCTTTCTATATGCCACCTTTGACATGGGCATGTTTTCTATGGCTGTATGTACTGGGGCATCACTTTCTATACGCCACCCCCAACATGGGCATGTTTTCTATGGCTGTATGTACTGGGGCATCACTTTCTATACCCCACCCCCAACATGGGCATGTTTTCTATGGCTGTATGTACTGGGGCATCACTTTCTATACCCCACCCCCAACATGGGCATGTTTTCTATGGCTGTATGTACTGGGGCATCACTTTCTATACCCCACCTCCCACATGGGCATGTTTTCTATGGCTGTATGTACTGGGGCATCACTTTCTATACGCCACCTCCCACATGGGCATGTTTTCTCTGGTTGTATCATAGGAGCCAACAAATTGGTCTTCAGAAAGCTGAACTTTCAATGGAGATTCCCCTGCATCCACCACTTTTTAATTTCTGAAATTTCATTATGTTTAAAGTGAATACCATTCTGCTGTGTGGCTATAGCACACAGTGGCTATGCATCATCCACAGCAATGCTTGGGTGTCCCCACCTCTAGCTACTGTGAACAACACTTCTGTGGACACTGTCTATGGTGTCTGTTAAGTTGCCTGCTTTCAGTTCTCCGGGGTATAAAGACAGATGTGAAATTGTTGGCTCACAGGGTAATCCTATTTTTAGGTTTTGATGAACCATCATGTTTTCTAGACCAGCTGAAAAAGGAACGTCTTTAAAAGCTGCTTCAATAAGGTAAAAAAGATGATTAATCCTTCTGAATTTTATCCCAAGTCTACTGAGAAACAAAATCCACTCGTCTCTTTTAGCAAACTTAAACAAGTTAAGTTACTCACTCCTTCTGTCCTGTGGGAGACTGACTATGTTAAAGGCCCGAATTCCACACATCTCCCGGGGTCCATCCCTCTCTGTCATGTGTCTTGCAGTTTTCACAAAGAGGTCATATCTAATAGATGGTCCTGGAGTCTGCGCTTAGCCCTGTGACTTGCTTTGGACAAGGAGTGCTGGGGAGACTTGCCAGTAGAGGCTACACCATGCTGGGACTTTGGGACACCATACTTTGGCCTGGGGGTGTTGGTGAAACTTTCTGTGAGAGACCACACAGTGATGTGTTACTGTCTCTGCACTTACACCTTACTGTGAGAAGGTGTTCAAGGCAGTCTTTGTAAGAGAAAGGTAAAAAGAAGCCACCGCAGTGTTGGTGCAGGCTGCTTGTTCGTTTCTGGCAGCTCAGACCAAAATAAGCATACAAAAACTATATAAATTGCAACACATATACAGAAGGACTTCCCCTTCACCCCAGCCACCAGCAGATGCGTGAACACCTAGTCAGCCTCTGGCTAGTCACCATGTCAGAGGGAGCTAGAGGAGCCTGGAAGGACCAGCCCCATTGCATTTCAAGACCATAGACTTAGGAGGAGCAGAAAACTTGTAATTGGACTTTTCCAGCTCAGAAAAAAAGTAACATGATACTTATTAATTATGAAAGCCAGGCCTACAGCTTAAGCTTATCATACTTGCTCTTATAACTTAAATTAAATCATTTCTGTTCATCTACGTGCTGCCATGTGACTCATGGCTTTTACCTCTCCTCCTGCATGTCTTGTTCTCTCTCTCTCTCTTTCTCTCTCTGCATCTGGCTGGTTGGTGACTCTGTCTTTCATCTTCCCAGAGCTCTCTCTGTCCAGAAGTCCCTGCTATACCCCCTGCCTAGCTATTGACCTTAGCTTTCTAGTAAACCAGGCACAGTGACACATCTTCACATGGTGAAAAGGAATATTCCACCACAAACATCTGTTACTGTATGTGACTGGGTTTGGGGTGGTTTGTTACACAGCATTATTATGGCAATAGATAGTTGATACACTCTTCCTCCACTAATTAGCTACAGTTTCTGCATCTACCAAAGAAGAAGGCAATGAATTTCACTCTTTTCATGGAGCTGTCATGAGATGTAAATGACAGATTCAGGAAGGTTTTGTGTCTGACAGTTATAATCTACAGGCCAGTTTTTCTCATCCATCTTGAAGACTGCCATCCTTTGGTTTATCAGGAACGTAAACTGGAGAGATTGTTTTCATTTGCCTTGTTCTGGTGACGATATCTCAGCTTATCTCCCAAACTGTGAAAGTAAATTTTGACTGTCTACCTGACTAAATTGAGAAAGACTCAGAACACTAGAAAATCCCACCCCCAGGTATTTCGGGGGATGTTTCCATGTGAAACAGCAAATGAGGCTGGACGATCTGCCCTGGCCATGGGCAATACCTTACAACATGTGGTACTCAGGTGGGAAACAAGAGAAGGAACCCATCAGGCAGGAATGTTCTTTTTTCTGCTTCCTGACCTCTGTGCACAATCCTGCGACAGGAGACTCTGCCTCACCCCGTGCCCAGAGCCACAGGCCCAGTCCACCATTCACTGGACACCCTGAAAGGGAGCCAGAGCCACAGGCCCAGTCCACCGTGCACAGCACACTCTGAAAGGGAGCCAGAGTCGCTCCTTTCATCCTTGCCTTCCACACAGTGAACAAACATGACTCACACACAGAGAAGCCCTCTCTGTGCTCAGACTCTGTCCTCATAGAGGTGCTCTAAACTGAGCCCCATCAAAGTCACCTTGGCCTGGCCATTTACTGCATCCCATCCCCTTTGTCCACAAACTGGTGCAAGGGGCTTGTGACAGACAGCCAATGAGATTTGGGTTCAAGAACCTGAGTGGTAAGTTTTGTTTTCCATTGAGGTTGCCAAGGAGACATAAAGTTGCAGGATCTTGGGGTACCCTGTGAAGAAAATTACCTGAGGTGCCATTTACTTTTCTCATTATTGTAGCTAAAGCAACGGGAGGGTGGAAGGTGTTAGAGGGTGTGGTCTATCACATTGGGAAAGCTTGGTAGCAGGAAATGGGAACTGGCCTCATTGAGTTCTCAGTAAAGAAGCAGAGAGGGATGAATGTGAGTGTTTGGCTCATTTCCCCTCTTTCTGCACCCCAGAATAACTCACCCCATCTCATGGAATGGCTGTCTACATTCAGAGCCTGTCTTCCCACTGTCCCCTTCCTTCACAGACACCCCAGAGGTCTGTCACCTAGGGCGACTCTAAACCCTGAGGAGTTGGCCATCAAAGTTTATCATCATACCTGACACAAGCATGCAGGGCCAAAAGATGGGAAGAATTAGGGTCTTGGTGACATGGTGAGAAACCCTGGACCCAGCCAGGTCTGAAACTCTACTTCTTTGTAGTTTTAATTATGGGAATCAATGAACATTTTTTTATTATATTTATTTATTATGTACACAATATTCTGTCTGTGTGCCTGCCTGCAGACCAGAAGAGGGCGCCAGATCTCATTACAGATGGTTGTGAGCCACCATGTGGTTGCTGGGAATTGAACTCAGGACCTTTGGAAGAGCAGGCAATGCTCTTAACCTCTGAGCCATCTCTCAATGAACATTTTTTGAGTTTGCTTTGAGAAAGCAGTTTCAGTAAGGAGTCTGTGACTTGGAGCTGAGCAAGTGGCTTTTCATGCACTCCTGCTGGGCTGCATTCCTCACTGTGCAGCCCTCATCCCACTGACAGACCCCACCCGGCACTCCCAGGCCACGTCCAGACAGGACCCTGACAGAGGGCATTGTGCAGGTCCGGGCTGACGAAGCAGGCTCGTTTATTCTAGACAGTTCTGTCTGGGGTCGAGCACTAATTTTCACAGTGGTATTGTCACCCTTAGCAGGCCACCAGACCTTCTGCTCTCACATCTTTGCTCTCACAGCCCCTGTTACAGTTTCGCTGTCAGCTTGACAAATATGGAAGGAAGAGAGTTTCCATCAGACTGGCCTCTGGGCATATTCATGGGGCATTTTCTGGGTTTGCCAGTTGATATGACAGGATCCAGACCACCGTGGGCAGTAACATTGATACCTATGTGGCTAAACCTAGGCTGCATAAGGAAAGTGACTTATCTACCATATATGAGAATCAGCCCTACAAAAGCAATTAGCTTCATATCCTCTTTAGTAACTCATGCCCATTACCTGTGGGCAAGTGCATAAAATCTATTGTAAAATTTAATGTGAAGTTTCATAGCTTCCCCTCCAATGCACTTCTCACTGTATAGAACTTCATAGAGTTGTTTAGACTTTGGTTCCAGTTAATTTTGGTGTGTGATAGTTGTATTCATTTGCCAGGGGAAGGAAGACAGTACTCCTCTGTGGTCTCAGCTTCAGTTTCTGTTCCAGGTTCCTGCCTTTGAATTCCTGCTTTAGTTTTCTTCCATGATGAAAATAAGTTACAAGACAAAATAAGCCCTTTACTCTGCAAGTTGCTATGTTATTGTGGTATTTATCACATTAACCCAAAGCAACCAATGACAATCCTCACACAAACGTGAATGATACTTTCAGCCTGGAATGATTAGAGTCTAACAGCACAGTGTGGCAGAATCCACAGTGGGCAGCCATGGTATCTGTGCTGGCTAGTTTTATGTCTACATGACACAAGGTCAAGTCATCTGAAAGGAGGGAACCTTGGGTGAGAACATGCCTCCATAAAATCTAGCTATAGGACATTTTCTTAGTGATGGATGGGGGAGGTGACATCCCTGGGTTGGTGGTCCTGGGTTCTATAAGACTGAACAAGCCATGGAGAGAAAACCAGTAATTAGCACTTGTCATGGCCTCTGCCTCAGCTCCTGCCTCCAGGTTTCTGCCCTGTTTAAATCCCTGTCCTGACTTCTTTAAATGATGAACAGTGATGTGGAAGTTTAAGCCAAATAAATTCCTTCTTCCCCAGCTTGTTTTATAGTCATGGTGTTTCACCGCAGCCATAGAAACCCTGAGGCACTTTCCAGTTTGCTTTTGTCATGGGGTTTCATCATAGCAATAGTAACCCTGCCTAAGACAAATTGGTACCAGGAAGGAGGGACTGCCATGACAGATGTGAACATGTTGTTTTGCAGAGGACTGTGGAAGGACTTTGGAACTTTGGACGAGAAAGCATTGAGTGTTAGGAGCTCAGTGGGCTGTGCTGTAGAAGCTTGGGAGATGACAATGTTGAGAGAAATGCAAACAGTGGTAGCCTAACTTAGGAAGCTTCAGAGGGCAGCAAAGACTCTACCAGGCCATGTGCGTGAAAAATCTGTGGTCCTATTCAGCTGGAGCTGAAGAATCAGCTGAGATTAACAAGATACCAGAAACACTAAAGTGAAATCTTTGTTTTGCTGGGACAATAAATCCTGGTCAGCTGGGACTGCAGACTGAGCTGTGATGAAGAAGAGACCAACATCAACGAGTGAAGTCTTCCGGGAGGTGTGTCCTCGGGGTCAGTACACAGAAGCTGGGGTCCAGAAGTGGCCAAGGTTGTACCTCCTGTTGGCAGCTGCACTTGGTAGTTAAGAGTCACCCATGTGGTACTGGTTTTGAAGGCATGGAGGGGTCATGGGGAGCAGCTGAGGCCTAACATTGTGGACAGGGCTTGAGTCCCTGAAGAGAATAGAGGAGAGGCTATTGCTGAAAGTGCAGCCCCGTTTCAGGAGAAGACCCCAGCGTTTTGGAGATGCCAGTGTCATGGGATGGCATCGAGAAAGAACTGACTGGAGCTGGCCTGAGCCTAAAGACAAAGGGCAAAACCAGAGAAGGGACTCAGATCAATAAGATTGTGAGTGCATCCTGGACATTGGACACTGAGTTATTCGCACTGTTGGGAGTTTGGTTTTGCTTTGTTCAGACTGTGACTGTGCTCTGGTTCTTCCCTCTTGAAGTATGAGAGTGTCTAACTTATGTCTGGTTTTCCAAGTGTCCACAGTTGAAAGAATGAATTTTAAAGGAAACTTTAGGTTCTAAGACAGACTGGATTTTCAGAGACTGAATTTTAAAGTGTTTGAATTTGTAACAACTGAGACTTTTAAAGCTTGTAAATGTTTTATTGTGATTTTGATGGTAATGTGTGGTCTTGGGGATGAACAAGAAAGGAAAGGTTATGACTTAACAGTGATAATGTTTGCATGTCAAGTTGACAAGGGGTCAGTTGTCATGGCTAGTTTTATGTCAACACAAACTAAAGTCATCTGAAAAGAGGGCCCCTTAATAGAAAAAAATGTGCCTTCATAAGATCCAGCTATAGGGAATTTTCTTAATAAGTGATTGTGGTAGTTTGAATAAAAATGGCACTAGGAAGGGGCACTATTAGGAGGTGTGGCCTGTTGGAGGAAGTGTGTCACGGGATGTGTCACACTTTCTTCCTGCTGCCTCTAATTCAGATGTAGAATTCTCGGCTGCCTCTCCACTACCATGCTCCCCACCACGATGATAAAGGACTAAACCTCTGAACTGTAAGTTACCCCCAATTAAATTTTTTCCTTTATAAGAGTTGTCATGATCCTGGTGTCTCTTCACAGCAATAAAACCCTAACTAAAACAGTGATTAATGGGGGGCAGCCCACTGTGGGGGTGGAGGGCTATCCATTGGCTGGTGGTCCTTGGGTCTATAAGAAGGAAGGCTAAGCAAGCATGGGGAGCAAGCCAGTAAGCAGCTCCCTTCTACGGCCTCTGCATCAGCTCCTGCCTCCAGGTTCCTGCCGTGTCTTCCTTTGATGATGAACTATTATGCAGAATAAAGGCCAAATAAACCCTCTCTTCCCCATGTTGCTTTGGCTATGGTGTTTCATCACAAAGACAGTACCTCTCTTCCTCAAGAAATGAAGTCAAATTCTCTTGTCCTCAAATTTGGATAAGCAGAAAGCCAAGTGAAATGACTTCCTAGCCCCAGGCATGAAGGATAGTATAGTTTTTACTATAGTTATGATGCATCGAGAATGAAACCCAACTGCTCAAAAGCTGCCATTTGTGGCACCGATGATAGTCTTTGGCAGTAGCCACGCCCAGTCCTTAACGTCAATTCAACAACCCACAAATACTGGAGACCTGCAACGTTCTTATAAGCACAGTTAGCTGCGGACTTTCCCCTGGATGAGCCTTTGGTGAAACCTGTTGTCTTAGTCAGGGTGCTGTTGCTGTGATGAAACTCCGTCACCAAAGAAACCTGAGAGGACAGGATTCATTTTGCTTACATGTCCATAACACAGTTCATCATCAAAGGAAGTCAGGGCAGGAACTCCAACAGGGCAGGAACCTGGAGGCTATCATGGAGTGCTGCTTATTGACTTGCTCATGGCTTGCTCAGCCTGCTTTCTTATAAAAACAAGAACCACCAACCCAAGGGGTGGCTCCACTCACAATAGGCTGAATCTCTCCCCATGGGTCACTAGTCAAGAAAATGCCCTACGGCCATATTTTATGGAGGCATTTTCTCTGTTGAGACTCCCTTTTCTTCAATGACTCTAGCTTGTGTCGTGTTGACATAAAACTAGGCAGCACACCTGTAATTACAGCCTTTAGAGAAGAGATGAGCGCTCATCTCATGGGTTACTGGTAAAGAATTCATGGTCCCAAATCTGCAGGTTGCCCTGGCTCAGGCACCAGACATACAAGCAGTGAGCCGCTGGATCATTCCAGTACCCAAATGCAGACTCCCTTCTAAGCATTTAAATATCTCCTACTACCCCAGACATCATGGAGGAAAGCAATCTCTCCCATGCCATGTCCAAGTTCCAACCTTATAACCCAGAAACTTAATGAAATGGTTAAAACCTCTACAGTTGGGGATGGGTGGTAGTTGTACACCCCTTTAAACCCAGCACTTAGGAGGCAGAGGTAGGTGAGTCTTTGTGAATTTGAAGCCGGTCTGGTCTACAATGTGAGTTCCAGGACAGCCGGGGAAGTTACACAGAGAAACCCTGTCTTGAAAAACCAAGAAATCAAAACCCAAAAAAACAAGCAAACAAATGAACAACCTCTACAGTTAGAAGTTGTTTGTAACACATCCAGAAAGAACGGAAGAGAAGATTCCATTAGAAAACAGTTTGTCAACTGTGATAGCCATGACCCACAGTGGAAGGGAAACTCAGCTGCCAGGGTCACTTGGGTTGGCCCCTTCTCCCCTATAAAAACCCTCCCAGCAGACAGTTTCCACCAGTCTTTCGTTCTTATCCAAGTGTGTGGTCTTCCTGGGCTGTTCACTGACTGTGAGCTTCTCTGCAACATAGAATCTTGTTGAGGGTTTGGTGTTACTTCCTTATAAGGCTCTGGCCACTCAAAACGTTACCACTCTGACTTAGGTAAGTAGAAGCGTTTTTGTTTTTGTTCTTTTTGTTTTTTTTTTTTTTATGTAATTGAAATCTTCTAATGTTCAAGGCTCTAACTAATGACCCGGGAACACTAGGGGGGGGGGGATGAAAGAGTAGTCAGAGGAAGTCAGAGGAGTCAGTGGGAGGATGGGGAGAAGCTCTTACCCAAACCATATCAACTCTGAGACAGGAGAAGATAGACGCCTTTACATACATGCTTGTGAGAACACACACATGCACACACTCACAGGCACACTTGTTCATACACATACACTCACACACTTATATGCCTCTTCATCCTTTGCCTTCCCTACAGAGGAAAACTAAAAGCCATGACCCACATGTGTTTAAAAGATAGTGCAGGAAAAGCCTGACTCTAAAGCGCCCGCAGAGACATTCTCACTGGAGCGCATTAAGAAGTTAAGCCCATTTTCTATATGCCTAAACTCAGTTTCAATAACTGGGAATGGAAATGTTTTCTGAAAATCAGACAGCATCTTTCCTCCCATCCTTCCTGAAATCCACATCCAGTCCTGCTCCAGCCTTGCAAGGAGAAGCAGCTGGGAGCAGGACATTCATACAGTGCAGTGCATTTTCAAAAGAAAAGTTATTCTCCTCACTACTTCTGAATATGCATTTAGTTCTTTAGAGTTAATGGATACCTATTCGAATGCAAACAAGCCTTCCCATGATGTGAGTGCACCCTTCCTACCAAAAGACGAGCATAGTCCATGATGCCCCAAGAGGTCACCAAGCCTTGAGCATAAATGAGGCCACACTTTATTTATTTAACAAATACTAAGCTAGGCCTTACAATGGGCAATTCAAAGTATGTTAAGATCAATTGGTTTTTGCTAAAATGTCAAGAAAACACAGGGGCAAAGGATAGTTTCTTCTATAAATAGTGTTGGGAAATCTGGGTATCCAAATGCAGAAGAATGAAATTAGACCTTTATCTCATGACACACACAAAAATCAACTGAAAATGAATTAAACACTAACATGTAGGCATAAAACTGTCAATTAACTAGGAGAAAATACAGAGCATAAGTTCCACAACAGTGCTCTGGGCAGTGACATTTTGGGTATTGCTGAAAAAGTGTGTGTAAGACAGCCAGTCACAGATGAAAGACAGCTTCAACATCCACACATGAGGGGCACCTTCAACAACAGCCACACATGAGGG
>NC_022016.1:7745797-7747084 GCF_000317375.1 Microtus ochrogaster
ACCATCAACAGCCACACATAAGGGACACCTTCAACAACAGCCACACATGAGGGACACCTTCAACATCCACACATAAGGGACACCTTCAACAGCCACACATGAGGGAGACCTCCAACATCCACACATAAGGGACACCTTCAACAACATCCACACATGAGGGAGACCTTCAACAGCACCATTTCCACAGCAAAGGAAAGAAGCCACAGGGAAAGAGACTACCTACAGAATAGAAGAAAACATTTGTAAGTCAATATATAAGAGAGTAATGCCCAAAATAAACAAGAATCATGTTTCTCAATAGCAAGGAAACAAAGAATCCCATTAAAGCCTGGGCAAAGGGCCTGGACAGACATTTTTTCTAGAGAAAATATGCATGGTGTTTGACATCAACAATCACCAGGGAAATGCCAACCAAAACCGCAGATAGACATTACTTCACACCTGATGCAGGTCTCTTTCCAAAAGTCAGGAAACAGTGAGTGCTGACGGGGAAGGGTGAGGAAGGCACATCCAGAATCTGTTCATAGCGATGTAAGTACATAACCATTGTGAAATAGTATGGCGACTTCCCAAGTCATCAGAAAGAGACCACGTGAGCCAGCAATTCTGCTACTTGGAATATAGCCTAAGGAAGTCAGATCAAATGTCGGAGTCATCTGCATTTCCACCGTGATCACAACACTCCTTGAAGAGTCAAGATGTGCATATGATCTAAGTGTCTACTCAGGGGTGGATGGCTACAGAAAACACGGTGTTCATCCATCACAGAATATAATAATAAATTATTATATTATTTATTATATGTTATTATTTTATTATAATAATAAAAAAATCACCATTCCATCTGTGATGATGTGGATGACCCTGGAGGACACTGTGCTAAGGGAAACGAGCCAGGCATAGAAAGACCAGTGTCCTATGATCCTGCTATGATGTAGACTCTGAGAGGCAAGAAGCTGATGGGAGGCTGAGGATGGTGTGAAAGGCCACGGATTTCCAACCAGCAGGGGGCAGATCAGGAACTGTGCTGCACAACCCAGGGAACATTGTTAGCAACAACACATTGTGTGCCTGAAAGTTATTAAGACAATAGACTCTAAGTGTTCTCACCAGGAAAGATAAAGTATGCGAGGTAATGTGTATGCTAATTCGTTTGGCTTAGCATTCATTTCATAATGAATACATATTTTAAAACACTGTGTTGTACACTAAAAATACATATTTTATTTGTCAATTTCATTTTTTTTGAGGTAACTTTTTTTTATTGAGAAAAGGAGAAAAAAAAAA
>NC_022016.1:7747499-7752117 GCF_000317375.1 Microtus ochrogaster
TGGGTGGGTGCACCCCTCGTGGTCCCGACTTCTTTGCTCATGTTCTCCCTCCTTCTGCTCCTCATTGGGACCTTGGGAGCTCAGTCCAGTGCTACTAAATTTCATTTTTTTTTAATATTTACAAAGCGTATTGCTCTTTATCAGAGCTTTATGGGGTAGGTGCTTTTTTTTTTTTTGCCTTCCTGTTTTAGAAATAAGGGACACAGGATCATGAGCTTAAACTGTTCTGCTCGAGGACAGGCAGCACATACATAGATCTGGGCTTTGGACCAGATGCTGCACCCTAGGGCTCCAACTCCTTAACACACCTTACCTATGCTGAATCTCACTAACGCAGATCCCTTACCTTGTGGCAAAAGTATTCGAATATTACTTTCAAAACTTCCTCCTTTTTCCAAGTCTCACCACTTCCAGAGCCCTTGGGAAGTATTCCATGTGGGCTCAGTGTTGCCAGAGAGCGGTGCTGCTCCTGCATCCTCTTTCTACCCACTGTTTATTACCTGACAGTGCAGGGTGACAAATAACCCAAACACCATGACTTCAGGTAAGACACACATTTCATTCATGAGTCTGCAGGTCGGTTGAAGGTTCTGGTCTTTGCTCAACTTGGCTACATGTATATATTTAAGTGACTCTTAGCTGACCTGTGTTTTCTGGAACATACTGGGACACTTGGTTCTGAACCTCATGTCTCTTGCCTTCCAGC
The DNA here is from genome assembly GCF_000317375.1 of Microtus ochrogaster. NCBI lineage: Eukaryota > Metazoa > Chordata > Mammalia > Rodentia > Cricetidae > Microtus > Microtus ochrogaster. The sequence goes on from NC_022016.1 coordinate 7,748,206, forward strand.
AGGCTAGACAATGGTAGAGTGGCAGAAAAACATTGTGCATGTACTCATCAAACTTCTGTGTAGATTCACACTTGCTAGTATGTTGAAGGAACAGTGGTCTGCGTCCTGCCACCCAGCTAGCTTTACCCAAAATAATTACACGGAAACTGTATTCTTTTAAACACTGCTTGGCCCATTAGCTCTATCCTCTTACTGGCTAGCTCTTACATCTTGATTAACCCATTTCTATTAATCTGTGTAGCACCACGAGGTGGTGTCTTACCGGAAAGATTCTACCCTGCTTCCATCTCAGAGAGGAGAGCTATGGTGACTGCCCCACTTCCCTTCCTCCCAGCATTCTGTTCTGTCTACTCTGCCTATCTAAATTCTGCCCTAACAGGCCAAGCAGTTTTCTTTATTAATTTACCATTGAAAGCAACAGAAAGACAAATGACCCTCCTCCATCACTAGCATTCCATTGGCCAAAGCAAGTCATAAGAGTCATAGAGTAGGACCTGACTCCAACAGGGGGGATATTATGATTAAATGGTTCAAGAAATGGATACAGAAAGAGATACGAATAGACCATCAATACACACAGCCTATGACTTTCCATTCTTCTTTACAAAAGGCAGAGGAGAAAGAGAGAAAGGGAAGGAGGGAGAGAGGGAGGGAAGGAGGGAGGGAGGGAGGGAGGGGGAGGGAGAGGAAGAGAAAGAGAGAGAATATCTGCAGGTACATATGGAGATCAAAGCTCCTGTCCTTCCTCCTCAAGTACCATCTACCTTGTTCTTTGAAGCAGGGTCTCTATGGCTTCCTGACTAGCTAGGCTGGCTGACAATCCCCTGAGAGCACCCGTCACGGTCTCCCCAGCTCGAGGACTGCATGCACAGGCCACCACATGCAGGACTTTCCATGGGTGCTGTTGAACTAATGTCACTACTGGCACAACACGCACTTTACAGACCAAGCTCTCATGCCTGCTGCAGAACAGAATGAAATGTTTAATAAAAATTAAGTCATTTAGATAAAGCAATCCAAGAACCCATAAATTACAGCTGAGTTCTGAAGGGCAGTGAAGAAGGGGGCACCATAGGGAAAATGTGGGTGCAAGCGGCATCTTTAGAGAAAGAAAACAGGCCTCCCTTTGCGCCTGCAGAAAACAAATAATGCAGAACTCAAACAGTGAGATCCCCATTGTGGCAGCAAGGTGGCAGCCAGTCCCAGCTACGGGGCCAGTGTCTGGCGGCAGCCAGCGCCGGCTACCATGCCAGTGTCTGGCGGAAGCCAGAGCCAGCTACCATGCCAGTGTCTGGCAGCAGCCAGCGCAGGCTACCGGGCCAGTGTCTGGTGGCAGCCAATGCCAGCTACCGGGCCAGCATCTGAGCAATAACGTTAGTGTAAAATCAACATCAGAGCTAGCAGTAGCTACACTGACTCGGTCAGTGACTTCTTAGCATATCAATGTCTCATTCTGTTTCCCCTGTAGAAAGCTCAAATATTGGATTGCCTGATTCAAAGTTGGCCCCAGGCAACCCCAGCCCTTCCAGGAGTGCATGAATGAGTCTGTTTTCTTTCTGTTCCTGGGAAGCAGTGACAGTCATTTTCTGGTCTCACACGCCTGCAGAGGCGGATTGTAATCCTCTCTCTGAGAAAAGGGGGACCCCTAGGAAGCCTGCCAAAACCACTCTCCAAATGTCCAAATCCATGGCGCTGTTGCTTCTGGTGGGAGATACCAGAAATGGTCACCCTCTTGAAGAAGGAAAGGTCAGGACCTGTGGGTAAATAATGACTGTTGTAAACATTTCATTTTAAATCAAAAAAGCCCTGGTAGATGAAAAAACTTACCGCAAACAAAAACTAACACACGAAAGTGAGTCAATGAGCAAGCACTCTGCTTTCTGTCACAGGGATGCCAAGACAGACTCAGTGACAGCATCGCCTTCACTGGGGCGCAGGGAGAGGTGACTGGAGGCAAGGGGGATCTTGGCTTCCTTCCCAGAGTGTATTGGTTGGGAGAACTCTCCAGAATCCTCTACACTCTTCTTCAAGCATTTATCGTGTACTGGCTATATTTGTCATCTCAATGAACCCTGAACGAATCCCCAGGAGGGACGGGGGAGATGATTTGGTTAGGAAAGTGCCTGCCTTGCAAGCATGAGGACCCAAGTTCAGACCCCAGCATCCAGGTACAAATGCTAGGCTGGAGGCATGAGTTTGTGATCTCAGGTCTGAGAGGGTAAAAACGGTTGGATCCCTGGGTTTAGCTAGGCAGCCAGCCTTATCTACTTGGCAAGTTCCAGTCCAGTGAGGGTCCCTGTCTCAAAAAGTTCAAGTGCCTAAGGGAAAGCACCCTTGATGTTGGCTTTTGGTTAGCGTGTGTGTGTGTGTGTGTGTGTGTGTGTGTGTGTACTCATCCATGCATGAGAGGAGGGGGGAGCCTGAGGTGGAGCTATGTGCACCTCCATTTTGCAGATCATGGAAATGAGGCAGCACACTTTAGTGATGGAAGCTGCCCAAGTCACACTGCTGCATACCTGATGGCAGCATTGGCTCTCTCAGATGTGACTCTGAGAAGCCACCCTGCATGGGTGACCTCTTAGCACAGGGAATGAAGAGAATCTGTGTCTAGAGTCTCAGACTGCCTGGGGCTCCCAAGACAGAGAACGGACTCGGATTATTGTCTTATCTTTCTCAGACCCTCTCGGTTGATTGTCCACTACAATTATCATATGTGTTCAGGGGGAGGGCAGAGACACAACTATGGCAGGCATGCACATGTATGCAGGTGTGTATAAAAGTCAGGGATTGGCACTGACTGTATTCCTTCATTTTTTGAGACAGTCTCTCCTTGAACCCGGAGCTCACTGATTGGCTAGCCTGACTGGTCAGCCAGCTCCAGGGATCCTCTTACCACCATATCCTCCTGTGCTAGGTCACACGCACACCGCTGTGCCTGGCTTTGTGCACGGGTGTGAGGATCCCCACTTAGGTCCTTGAGCTTGTGCATCTCCCCAGCCCTTTCCAACTCACACTGTGCAGGCTTCACCTGGAGTGCACACACCTGAGTTTGTGGCAGGGAGAGATCTGATTCCTAATGTGTTGGAGCACAAAGATTTCTTTAACCACTTTCCATGCCTTTTTTTTTCTTTTGCGATGTGAACTTCTGTTCATTTGACTTTTCCTGTTTACCAAAATTTTGATTCATAATGTTCCCAAATTACATTAATGACTGAATTCAATATTTATGGTATACATATATGATAATATATATGAATGAAAACTTTTGAATCCAGAAAACATAAAATATTTAAGTTTCCATCTACAAATACAGTATTTATTTAGCTGTGATGCCAAAATGATCCAGGAGGTTTTCTTCAGCTTCCTTCATTCTCTTCGATTAAAGTTTAGCATGTCTGCAGCCTACTCCTTATTTTTATTAGTGTGTTGTTTCTTTAGAGCAATTTGTCTGTGTTTGTGTTGCAGGACACACGGAGTAGAAAGATATTGAATCTTGGGGGCTTTGCTTCTGGGCTTCTGACCCTTGTTTAACTGCTATCTGAAACACACTGGTAGGCACCGTCTTCTTCACAGAAATTGAAAGTCCTAGGATTCTGGTCTCTCTTTTGGCCTCCGCCACTAAGGCACAGTTGTATCTGTCAGTCTAGGAATACCCCCTCTCTTATTGGGGGGCTTGAGTATCAGCCTCAGTACCCCCTCAGGGCTCAGAATTGGATGTATATGGCAGGAGAGGATCTGAGGGTAAAAAATAGCTCAAATACATTACCTCTGTATGTTCTTTATTTTTAGTGTGAGGGGGAAAGTGAAGTAAAGGGCGTGGAGAAGAGGAGGAAGAATAAGGAGAAGAAGGAAGGGAGTAAGGGGAAGAACTAGATGAAGTAGCAAGGAGAGAAGAAGAAGAAGAAGAAGAAG
>NC_022016.1:7752217-7753234 GCF_000317375.1 Microtus ochrogaster
GAGGCAGAAATGGATGGATCTCTGTGAGTTCAAAGCCAGCCTGGTCTACAGAGCCAGTTCCAGGACAGTCAGAGGTACACAGAGAAACACTGTCTCAAAAAAAAAGAAGAAGGAGAAGGAAGAAGAAGAAGAAGAAGCAGAAGAAGAAGAAGAAGAAGAAGAAGAAGAAGAAGAAGAAGAAGAAGAAGAAGAAGAAGAAGAAGAAGGAACGAAGAAGAAGAAATAGAAGAGTAAGGGTTGATCTCCACGAGGTTTCTAGTTTTTACAGACATAGTTGGAAAATTCCATAGGCAAGGACAATAATATTATGCAAATCAAAATCACAAAAAGGGCAGGTAGACTCTGACAAAGCTGTACTCTGGAACAGGTGACTTGACCCAGGAAAGAGCCAGCATTCAAAGGACTTGACATCCCAAACCATTAGATGAAATTACTAAACATCCCTGAGTCCTGGATTCACCCATTCTCCTCATCTAACCTCTTTGGTGATAACCAGCTTTGGGGACGCCCAGAATTGTTTGCTAGCAAAGGTGGGGCATGCTGCCTTCCTGCCCAGAGCCTGTCTTCTATAGAAATTTCTGTGTGGTCTGTTAGTGGGTAATTTTGTGGAATTGAGTCTATGTAAATTTGACTCTTGGAACAAAGAGTGAATGTCATAGCTCCAAGGCCTCGGGGTGTGGGGGAATGGAGCAAGGCTATTCCACTGCCGGTCCAGAGGTCACACTGCTGAGGTGTTCTGGGAATATATCCCGTTTTGAAGGGAAGAATCTTTGAAGGGAAACCTTCACAAGGTTTCCACAGATATGCCAGTAACTTCCAAAAGACAAAAAGTTTTTCAGCAGCTCTGCAAAACAGGTCGCTCCATGTGGACGTGTGTGTATACACGCCCTGCTGATCTGCCTATTGGTCTCTCAGCTGTGTATTCACTGTGGAGTCTTGTGGGCGCCAACACTCTCTCTCTTCTTCCTTTGTTCCTTCTTCCATCTTCCTCTCTTCCTCCTTCCTTTCTTCTTCTTC
>NC_022016.1:7753334-7769064 GCF_000317375.1 Microtus ochrogaster
CTTCTTCTTCTTCTTCTTCTTCTTCTTCTTCTTCTTCTTCTTCTTCTTCTTCTTCTTCTTCTTCTTCTTCTTCTTCTTCTTTTTTTACAAAACCCATGTTGAAATTACTCCGATCTGCGATCTGCATTCCGAATGCATTTGGAACAGACGTGAGCTTCCTCTCTCCAGTCCTCCTTGGTCTATAACAAGAATGCCCCTTACTCAATAGCAGATACATTCTGTCCTTTGCTTCATGTCAAAACCTTGCTTGTTGTTCCCACCCCTGATTTGGACAACACAACCCTCCCATTCTTCACCTAGCGCATCAGCAGCTAATTCTGTGACCATGTGCTTCTCCTTCAGCGTACAAAGCTTGAGTCCATCATCCACCTCAGTGAGTTTCGTGGCTGGGAAGGAGATGCTCAACTGTCCAGAAGGTGCCAGGATTTTCTCAGAGTGGATGTGAGATTTATTTACTGAACATGACTTGATAGGCCCTGGGGTGCTGTGCTTCTGGGGATCATGGCTGGGAATGTACTGGATCACCAGATATCATAGATAAGCCATTTCACAGCTACCATAGCTTCACATTCATCTGCATTAGAGAAGGCCCACTTCTTAGAGATACGGATCTTCTGGTAGGTGGGGAATTTGAATTTGGTTCTATTCAGGGCCTCGATCACATGTCATTCTGCAGCTTAGGGTAAATGGACACGATGGCCATTGTGTACTGGGGTTTCCCAAAGGCACCCCACTACCTACCTGTCAGGACCCTATACTAGGGTCTGCACTGAGATCAGAGGCATGAATACATACCAGAACATTGTCTCCCAAGTCCCTTCGGGCAGTCATATAGGGAATAGGCTGCTACACTACCAAGAAGGAGGGCTCCATCGCCACCTCAGAGCAGGCCTCTGAGAGTAAAGGAACCTGGTTAGCTTAATTGGTTGCCAACATCTATTTTTTTTTAAACAAATGATATTGCATCCAAAACTCACTAGGATATTAAAATTGCACTGGATATATTTGAAGAAATTATGTAAACATTTTATATTTAAATGTTAATAATAACAAATTTGCATGCTAAATTCTTTTTTAACTATTTAAAATAGCAATATTTTCTTATTCTTTCTCTTTTTTTTTTTTCAAGACAGGGTTTCTTTGTGTAGCCCTGATTGTCCTGGAACTCGCTCTCTAGATCTAGGTGAGGCTGGCCTCAACTCAGAGAACAATACATTTTTAAAAGTGTGTCATTGTGGATATTTTTCACATTCCCCTTCAAGACACATAGGAAAAAGATATACAACGGCTTCTGATTTTAACCGAACACTTCTTTATACAGATGAAGCTCTTGAAATCCAGAGGGTGGAAAGATCACATAGCAAAGCAATAGCCAAGCCAGGTCCTCCTCAAAGGTCTGAGAACTTCTTGTTTGGCCCTTGTTTTAGCTGTTTCCTTCTTGCTGTAACAAAACACCTGCCAAAAGCAACGTAAAGAGGAAAGGCGGCTCCTGCTCCCAGTTCAGTGGATGGTCAAGTATGAGAGGGAGATTAAAGCCCTAGCCACACTCTGTCCACAGTCAGGAAGCAGAGACTGAGGATTCCATTACACTATGTAAAGATATGTTGTTGTGATTGGTTTAACAAAGAGCTGCATGGCCAATAGCTAGGCAAGATTTCCAGGCTCACAAAGTGCTGGGAAGAAGAAGGCAGGGAACATACATGCAGGAGGAGAGAGAAAAGCCACAGGTCATGCTGCAACACATAGCTGAGTAGAAATGGGTTAATTTAAGTTATAAGAGTTAGCTAAAACAAGCTAAGCTATTGGCTGAGTTTTCATAATTAATAACATTGTGATTTGGGAGCTGGTTGGTGGGACAGAGAAAGTCCGAGCACACTGGTCCGAGAAAGTTCCATAATCACTGGTGTTCAGGGTATTTTTCTCCTTTAGTTTTAGTCCAGGACCTCAGATCAGGGAATGCTGCCTCCCACAGTTAAGATGGATCTTCCAACTTTAATTAATTGTATCTAGATAGTCCCCCACAACCTGTGCCAGAGTTGGTCTCCTAAGTGGCTCCAGATCGTGCCAAATTGACAATATGAACCACCACAGAACTTTTCCCCTAACCAAAGCTAGTTCTCTGCATCAGCGTTCTGTGAGCTTCCAGCACTTCAGAAGGCATCTCAGGCATGAACACTCATCTAAAGCAGTGGTTCTCAACCTTCCCAACACTGCGACTTCTTAATATAGTTCTTCATGTTGTAGTGACCCACAGCCTGAACTTTTGTTGCTACTTCATAACTATGATTTCACGACAGTTATGAATTATACAGTATTATCTGACATGCAGATGGTCTTAAGTGAGCACTATGAAAGGGTTGCTCAACCCTTAGGGGGTCTTGACCCACAGGTTGAGAACTGCTGATTTAGCGTGTGTTTGCACAGGAAGGCCTGGGTACTGACAATGGCAGAGTCTAGTACCCCTGCTCCGGCAGCACACACACCAAACCAGAGCTAAATGTGCCTAATCTCCAGCCTTCTTTCTAGCACTTTCTGTTGGCCAAACTAACCAGAAGCCACAGTGCCAGGAAGCCAGTGGACAGTACTTTCAGACCTCAAGCTCCGTGATCGAGAGGACGGGCCAAGGGGAAAGATCCACCACACTCTTCTTGTAGTTAAACAAAAACAACAAAGATAAGCCATGGCAGAACCAAGAGATCTGGCCTCAGGGAATCTGAACTCATGTGACCGAGGCAGGAGGATTTCTAGAGCCCTTTAGGTTTTTATTCTTGTCACTCCCATGCACATCTATCTATCTATTTGGACATTATCAATGCTTTGACATCTTCTTCCATTGGAAAGTGATCCTTATTTCTCTAAAAATTAATCAGAATCTCTACTCATGGAAGTCTTAATAATCTGCTAAAACTTTAACCAAACTCCGGAACTGAAGGGATGCCCCTGGGAAAATCAATAAGAAGTGGACGCTTTTAAACAGAAATTTATTATTAAAGATAATTATATGAATTATTAATAGTTATCTACTAAAGAAAGATTAATCCTGCTATAATTAGAACAAAAGACTGTGTACAACTGCTGTAAACCAAACTTCAAATCCCCTTTCACGGCAACATTATGATGACAGCAAAGTCTGTAGGGGCAGGGAACTCCAGGGGACTCGTAAGAGGGGAGGGGCTGGGTGGGGCAGGAGCAGGGGGGTTGGGGTGGGTGGGGGCTGGATGAGGGCGGGATGGGGGTGAGGGGTGGAGAACAGTACTCTCATCCCCAGCTCTCCCTTAGAAGAAATCAGGCAGGTAGTGTACCCAGACCATCAGCTGAGAAGCAGAATACCCAAGCTCAGGTTCAAGCGACTGACTACTCCTTTAGTCCTGCCTAATGTCTTTCTCTCTGAATCCAGTTTCTCTCCTCTGTGTCACCCCTAGTATCTCTTACACCTGAAGCTGTCCTGAACACCAAAGTTAGAATAAGGAAAGTAAAAAATGTATTGTCCTGAGTACTAAATAAACTAATACTTTGTAAATCAACATGGCAGCTACAAAGTAGGAAAAAAAACCCAACACATAAGCTAACAATCAGGATCTGGGCTTACCACGATAGCCTGCATTTGAATGACGGACTAGCCTGATGTACTGGAGCGTGCCTGCACATGGAGCTAGTCTTCCTCTAGGGAGGGCACGGACATGAAAGGCCAAAGCTAACCTGGACTTCTTTGTCACAGAAGCAAATGGACAAATCAAATTATTGAATGCTGGGTAAGAACAGCCAGAGAGCAGTGTCTCGGGGGTGCCTTCGCCTGGGCTGCTTCTGAGCCACCCTCCCAGCTCTGCAGTGTGGCAGGCTGTGGGTGCTGGAGTCAGAGGCCGTTCCTGGGTCTCAGTGAGAGGCACACGTGCAATGGATGGCATACACATGCGATGGATGGCGTACACGTGCGATGGATGGCGTACACGTGCGATGGATGGCGTACACGTGCGATGGATGGCGTACACGTGCGATGGATGGCGTACACGTGCGATGGCGCACATGGAAGGCAGTGGTTGTACACAGAGGTGAACGGCTCTATTAGTCTAAGATTCTGGTCCCGGTTAGGGCGAGCATATGTCTGACTGGGGCCGTACATACAGGCAGCAGAGACCGAATGATGGCACAGGCCAAAACGCACAAGCCTGGCTGGCTTCCCAGGCTGCCTACGTGTGGGCAGACCGAAAGGGCTTAGTGGAGAGGAAATGCTGGGGCAGACTTTAAAGTGCCCTGAGTTTCGAGTCTGTTCTCTTACCCATTAACAGATGTCAGCAGTGGACGACAGCCCTTCTTGCTTGAAGTGCTCGATGTAACTGACAATCATTGACTATTAAAATGCAGGCCCAGGACTGGCCCTTAGGAAGATATCCTTAAAAAGAAAAGCAAGAAAAAAATTTAAAAACTGGGATGTGGGAGATTGCTGAGTCAGTAAGTATCTGCCGACTAATCACGTGGACCTGAACACCAGTACTGGAAGCCGGTAGGTAGCTTGTGCCCGCAAACCCGGCACTGGAAAGAAGGACACAGGCAAACCCTTGGGGCTTACTTTTCAGCCAGTCTAGCGGAATTGAGGATCTCCAGAGTCAGTAAAAAACCGGCTCAAAAATCAAGGTGGAGCCAGTGGTGGCGCATGCCTTTAAACCCCCCACCAAGATAAAGAGCCTGTGGCCCGGCTGGGCAGCCTGACCAACTTGGCAGCCATCAGGCACAGATCTAGCGCTTCAAGTAGGTGAACCCCAATACCTACTTCGTGTACAAACTGCTAGACCTCGAGGAGGAACTGGTGCTGCCAAACCGGATCTGGGAGCATGTCGTGGCTACTGAAGGTGAAAACCTGAAGTACAGCTGTGATCAAAGAAGTCTTGACAATGACCTGGTATTTATGGTGTTTGAGAGAGCAGAGGCCTTGAGCCAGACCCCTGCCAGGAGCATTTGCATACAGAGATATGCGGGCAAAAAAGTGTGCCGAGTAATGCGAAGCAGTTTCCAGTGCCACTGCGCAGTGAGAGCTTCCAGTGGGGACGATGGAGAAGTGGAATGGTACAGATGCGGTGGAAAGACGCCGAACCATGCTGATGTCTGAGGCCTGAGCTGCCATCGGGAGGTCGTGTTGATGTGCACGTGCATGTCCCGTACTCCTGCCGGAGGACCTGGAGATATCTGTGGCCTGCTAACACCAGGAGCCATGTCTGGGTCCTTGGTCCAGCCACAGCCATGGCCTGTTACTACCGAAAGCCTTACAATGTCTGTGGCTTGTGCTGCCACCCGAAGCCATGGTGACATCTGTGCCCTGGACTGCAGCCAGGGTCTGTATTGGTGTCTGTGACCTGTATTGCCACCAGAGACAATATTGAAGTCCGTGGTACGAGCTGATGCTGGAAGCCAGGTGGATGTCTGGTCTGTGTTGTAGCCAGATACTATGTGGAACCCACGATCTGTGCTCCTGCTGACTGACTATAAAGAACAAAGAAACTTCTGCAGTGGCGTTGATGGCTGCAGGCTCATAGTTGAGAAAGAGAGATATAGCAGGTTTCTGTGATACCTCATCCCCATTATCCCAAAAATAACAACCTAGACAGGAAACCATTGAAGAGACACGCCTTTAATCCCAGCACTAGGGAGGCAGAGGCAGGCGGATCTCTGTGAGTTCGAGGCCAGACTGGTCTACATGAGCTAGTTCCAGGACAGGCTGTAAACAGAGAAACCCTGTCTCGAAAACAAACAAACAAAAACATTGTGACCATGAGGCTGAAGTGTAGTTCTCCACTGTAAACAGACTGCGCTTTCATTTCCTAGCTGCCCAGACCCGAATAATCACACAGAAACTATATTAATTACAGCACTGTTTGGCGTATTTCTAGCTAGCTCTTATATCTTAAAATAATCTATTTCTATTAGTTTATGTATTGCCCCGTGACCGTGGCGTTACCTCATTTTCTACATGTTGTCTTTCCTCAGCAACTGCCTGGCTGGCATCTACTTGACTTCACCTACTTTATATATTTCTGTTCAGATTTCCCGCTTGACTTTGCTAAGCCTTTAGCTGAAACAGTTTTATTCATCAAACAATAAAAGCAACATACAAAAAGACGTCAAACATCATTCCAAAATAGATGGCTATTGTGGAGGGGTGCAGGGAGACAGACTCACTTTTCTTTAAGAGGCTGGCCACTTAGAGTTTGACCATGCTCCAGTGATGATATGGACAACGCAAATTGGACTTTTTAAACATTTGAGGAGGGAGGCCTAAAGGGGGGTGAAACTGGGAGAACTGGGAAGTAAGGGTGATTGAGGTGCATTATGGGAAATTCCCAAATAATCAATAAAAATAATTTTTATAAAAATTTTAAGGTTGAGAATGGCTGAGGAAGACAGTCAACATTGATCTCTAGCATTTCTCTCTCTCTTTCTCTCTCTCTCTCACACTAACACACATACACACACACACACAGAGGTGGGGAGGGAAGAAGGGAGGAAACAGGTCAGTACAAATGACGTATTTTGTAGGACAGAAAGGAAAATAAATAAGAATAGAAATTCTTGTGCCTCAAAATAAAAGGGCCTACTCCGTAGTTCAACTGTTGAAAACAAAGACGGAACATCTCAGAAGTGGCAAGAGAAACTGGGAATGATGGTGCACACCTTTAATCCTGGCACTGCAGAGGTAGAGGCCAGCCAAGGCTACAATAGGAAGTTATTGCCTCAGAAGACAAAACCAAACAATGTTACTAAGAGAAGACTAAGGAGATCTTAGTACAGCTCATACCTTGTTAGGGTTTCTATTGCTGTAAAGAGACTCCACGAACACGGCAACTCTTATTAAGGAAAACAGTTGAGTGGCTGACTGTTTCTGGGTTGTCCATTATCGTCATGGTGGGAAGCAAGGCAGCACACACACAGATGTGGTGCTGGAGAGGGCGCTGAGAGTTCTATGCATTAATCTGCAGGCAACAGGAAGTAAACGGTCAGCTTGTCATGGCTTGAGCATATGTGAGACCCCAAAGCCCACTTCCACAGTGACACACTTCCTCCAAAAAGGCCACAACTCCAAACAGTGCCATTCCCTATGGGGGCCATTTTCATTCAAACCCCCATGCTTTGCAATCATGATGACCCTAGAACCCACATTTAAGTTTTTTTTTTTTTTTAATTTAAAAAGGCCAGGAAATGTAGTGTGTTCTTGTGTTTGTAATTCCAGTACCGAGCAGGTAGAGATGAATCTTTGACTCTCACAGGCCAGTGAGCTTAGTCTACTTGGTGAGTTTCAGGCCAATGAGACCCTGGTTTAAAAAAATAAAATAGAAGATGGACACTGTCCTGAGAAATGACGGCCGAAGGTGTCATATAGCCCTCACACACGATGTACACTCACACCCACAACCACACAAGTACACACACACACAAAGCAGCAAGAGAAAAACGGTTCTGCTCATCTAGAAAGTACATTAACTTCAATTCTTCCTTTTCATATGAGATAATGGAAACCAAAAGGGCATATTCAAAAGAACTAGTTAAAAAACACTAAACCTGCCAAAAGAAAAATTCTACAGTAATCAAAACTATCCTTCAAACAAAACCTAAATGAAAACAGTCTCAGATTAAAATATAAGCCAGTGGATAAAAGGGCTCGCAGCAGAGATGACTCAAGGACTTGTCTTACAAGATGATATAAAAAGTCCTTTGGGCAGAAAGGGATTGAAACCAGACGGTAACCGGAATTTACAGGAAGAAATGAAAACTGCCATAAATGATAAATATGTGACTTAATATCAAAGTCTCTTTTTCTATTTCTGCTTTATTCCCTTCACTTTTGCAAAAGACATAAAATTACATAAGATAATATTATACTTACATAATTATATTTTTATGTTATTTTATAAATATATACATGCATTAGCACAAATAAGAGAGGGAGCAAACGGAGCCAGGCATTGACAAGGGGTTTTATTTTCCCAGAATTCAGTGCATACTGGTTAGAAGTTCCCAGGGGCAAATGACCACATATATTATAACCTTACTGAAGCCAATAAGAAAATAACTAAGGTATCTATAGGAGTCAAAAATGCTATAAAGAAATACTTATTTGGGACAAAATAAGGAAGGAAAAAGACAGAAGAAGAAAAAGACAGATACACATAACAAGTACAAAATGGCAAATATATCTCTAACCTGCCAGTAATGACATTAAAACTCAGGGTCTCACCTGCCACCTCAGTCAAAGGACCAGGGCAGACTGGACAAAACATGCAAACCACCTACATGCTCCCAAAAAGAACACATGTGAGATGGTTCACATGCCAGGCAGACAGTATATAAAATTGCTAGCTATATTACAGTGCAAAAACAGATGTTTAATAATATAAGGAAATATAGAAATAATCATTTTATACTCTATGTCCCAAAGGCTTAGCAATGAGATTTATGCAGCATTATCAGTCCACTGGCGTGAGCAGCATCTACTGAACTCTCTTGTCCAATAACAGCAGGAAAATGCTTTTGAGCACATCTGGAACATTTCCTGAGGTAGACAGCATATTAGACCCTAAAACAAGGTGGACAGCGTATTAGACCCTAAAACAAGGTGGACAGTATATTAGACCCTAAAACAAATCTCAATAAACACAACAGACTGAAACAATATAAACTATGCTCTCCAAACACAATAAAGTTAAGTTAGAACTCAACAATGGAAGGGGATTTTGGAATTGAATAAATATTAGGAATTTTTTTTAAAAAAAAGATGTAAAAGATAAACTGGTTAATGGTGAAACCACAAGGTAGTTAAAAAAATATCTTCAACTTGCTAGAAATGAAAACGTGCACGTATTTATGGAATGCAGCTGAAAGTGTCCTGAGAGGAAAATGTATCCCTGTGTCAGAGATAAAATCTGAGGTAGGTTCAAAGTCCATCAAGATCGTTCTTCTGATTGTATCAGAATGTAAAATTTGACCTTCAGGAACTAGACAAATGAGAGGATCAAAACAGCAAACATAGGAAAAAAAGAGTAAATAATAAACATTACTATAGAGAGAGACAGAGAGACAGACAGAGAGAGAGATGAATACAAATATAGAAGTATGAAAAACACAGTCAAAAGTTGATTCTTGGGGCTGGAGAGATAAATAGTGCAGCTGTGAAAAGTGCATGTTGCTCTTTCTTTCAGAGAACATGTTTTGGGTTCTCTGCACCCATATTAGGCTGCCCACAATTCCAGCTCCAGGGAATCTGACACCACTGGCCTCCACAGGCACCTGTATTCACAAGCACACACACCCACACAGAGTTACATACATGTAATTAAAATAAAATGTCTTTTTTTTACAAAAAAGAATCAACTCTTTTTTAAAAAATATTTTTTATTATGTATACAATATTCTGTCTGCATGTATGCCTGCAGGCCAGAAGAGGGCACCAGACTTCATTATAGACGGTTGTGAGCCACCATGTGGTTGCTGGGAATTGAACTCAGGACCTTTGGAAAAGCAGTAAACACTCTTAACAGCACTAAAAGAAGTTGATCCTTAGCTGGTCAGTGGTAGTGCATGCCTTTAATCCCAGCACTCAGGAGGCAGAGGCAAGCGGATCTCTGTAAATTGGAAGTCAGCCTGGTCTAAAGGTTTCCAGGACATGCTACACATAGCAACATTGTCTCAAGACTTAAAAAAAAAAAGTTCATTCTTTGAATTTAACTTATTACATAATTGAAAAGTTTATAAAGGAACATTTGAATTCTTTGTGTCAGCGCATTAGATAATTTCAAGAAATCAAGTGTTAGAAAAACAGATGATAGTCGGGTGGTGGTGGCAGAATGTCTTTAGTCCCAGAACTCGGGAGGCAGACACAAGCGGATCTCTATGAGTTCAAGACCAGCCTGGTCTACAGAGAGAGAGTTCCAGGACAGGCTCCAAATATACAGAGAAACCCTATCTTGAAGACCAGGGGGGAAAAGGAAAAGAAAGAAAAACAGATGATCAAAATGACACAGAAAGAAATTGGAAACGGGAATAGACACATGCAATAAGCATAATATGTAATGAGGAAATTTAATTGTTCTGCAAAGAAATAACTCAAGTCTTGAAGACTTCACAGGTTTTTATCACATATTGAAGAAAAACATAATATCACAGACTATATGAGGAGGAATTTTTTTTTCCTCTTTTGATACATGGCCACAATATAGGAGGCTGTCTTCAAACTTACTACACAACTCAGACTGGTCTTGAACTCCTACCTCTGCTTCCTGAGTACTTGCAATACAGGTGCACCACCACACCTGGCTACTTTCTAACTTACTCCATGTAGCAAATATTATCCTGAGACTCATCAGGACAAAGGCATCATAAGGAAACTACACACTGTTACCTGTACTGCGTCTAGATACAAAATCCTCCCTCAACAAAGACTGCAGAGTGGGCACAACATATTCAGCTAACAATACACTGTGACCCGGAGAATTTCATCCCAGGAATTCAAGGTTGGTTTGATGTGAAAATTACCATAGTTTTGAAGAAAAAGAATTAAAATCTCCACAATCATCACTATAGATTCTGAGAAAAAACAGACAGAATATAACCTAATTTGGTATAGATAAGACACCTAGAAGCTAGAAGGAGAAAGGTGTCTGCAAAATATTTGATGGCAGTCATCAAATACTTAAAACCTTGAAGGAGCATTTTAGCATTAGTATCAGGAACAAAGGAGATGAGCTCTCGGCCCTTCTGTGCTGTTCCCACCAGGGAAACAAGGCAAGGGCAAAATAAACAAAGTGAGAAAATAGAAAAACAAACAACTTCACAGAGAAGGAATGAACGCCCTCAGTTAGACACCCTGCACACCAGGTTCCCTAAGGAACCCCACAGAGTGGCTACAACTGATAAGCACTCAGAAGAAATGTCGTTGCAGGAGACAGAGTAGATAGCAAAAACAAACAAACTCTCTGCAAACAGCCTAATCAAGTGTTCCATACACAGTAAAATAAACCCATCCCACTTGCAATAAGATACAAAAAAACACTTATATGTAACAAGAGGTGCTAGATGTGTATATTGACAATTATGAAAATTACAGAGAAAATCCAAGTACTAATAAAAGACATCACATGTTTGTGGACTGGAAAAAAAACTAGTGTTTTTCTCATGAACCTCTTCCAAGTTAATCTTTTGTTGTTGTTTTCGTTTTGTTTTGTTTATTTTTTTATATTTATTGAGCTCTACATTTTTCTCTGCTCCCCTCCCTGTCTCTCCCTTCCCCCCTTCAACCCTCCCTCAAGGTACCCAGCTCCAAATTTACTCAGGAAATCTTGTCTTTTTCTACTTTCTACTTCCCATGTAGATTAGATCTATGTAAGTCTCTCTTGGTGTCCTCATTGTTGTCTAAGTTCTCTGGGATTGTGTTTTTGTAGGCTGGCTTTCTTTGCTTTGTGTTTAAACACCACCTATGAGTGAGTACATATGATAATTGTCTCTCTGTGTCTGGGTTACCTCACTCAAAATAATGTTTTCTAGCTCCATCCATTTTCCTGTAAAATTCAAGATATCATTTTTTTTCTGCTGTGTAATACTCCATTGTGGAAATGTACCACATTTTCCTTATTTGTTCTTCAGTCGAGGGGCATTTATATTGTTTCCAGGTTCTGGCTATGACAAACAAAGCTGCTATGAACATAGTTGAGCACGTGTCCTTGTGGCACGATTGAGCATCCTTTGGATATATACCCAAAAGTGGTATTATTGGGTCTTGAGGAAGGTTGTTTCCTAATTTTCTGAGCAATCACCACACTGACATTCTAAGGGATTGCATTCCCACCAGCAATCTGGAAGTGTTTCCTTTTCCCCAAAACCTCTCCAGCATAAGATGTCATCAGTGTTTTTGATCTTGGCCATTCTTACAGGTATAAGATGAAATCTCAGAGTTGGTTTGATTTGCATTTCTCTGATGACTAATGATGTTGAACATTTCCTTAAGTGTCTTTCAGCCATTTTAGATTCCTCTGTTGAGAGTTCTCTGTTTAGGTCTGTACTCCATTTCTTTTATTGGATTATGTGTTCTTTGGTATATAATTTCTTGAGTTCTTTGTATATTGTAGAGTTCAGACCTCTGTCTGATGTAAGGATAGTGAAGATTTTTTCCCATTCTGTAGGCTGTCGTTTTGTTTTGTTGACCGTGTCCTTTACAGAAGCTTTTCAGTTTCAGGAGGTCCCATTTATTAATTGTTTCTCTCAGTGTCTGTGCTGCTGGGGTTATATTGAGGAAGTACTCTCCTGTGCCAATGCCTTCTAGTGTACTTCCCATTTTCTCTTCTATAAGGTTCAGTGTGGCTGGCTTTATGTTGAGGTTTTTGATCCATTTGGACTTGAGTTTTGTTCATGGTGATAGATAAGGGTCCATTTTCATTCTTCTACATGTTGATATCCAGTTATGCTAGCATCACTAGTTAAATATGCTTTCTTTTTTCCATTTGATATTTTTTGCTTCTTATCAAATATTAGGTGTTCGAAGATGTGTGGATTGATATCTGGGTCTTCTATTCAGTTCCACTGGTCATCCTATCTGTTTTTATGCCAATACCAGGCTGTTTTCAGTACTGTAGCTCTGAAGTAGAGTTTGAAGTCAGGGATTGTGATGCCTCCAGAAGTTCTTTTATTGTACAAGATTATTTTCGCTATCCTGGATTTTTTGCTTTTCTATATGAAGTTGAGTACCATTCTTTCAAGGTCTTTGAAGAATTGTGCTGGGATTTTGATGGGCATTGCATTGAATCTATAGATTGCTTTTGGTAAAATTGCCATTTTTTACTATGTTAATTCTGCCTACCCAAGAGCATGAGAGATCTTTCCACTTTCTGGTGTCTTCTTCAATTTCTTTCTTCAAAGATTTAAAGGTCTTGTTATGCAAGTCTTCTACTTGTTTGGTTAGAGTTACTCTGAGATATTTTATGCTATTTGTGGCTATTGTGAAAGGTGTTGATTCTCTGATTTCTTCCCCAGCCCCTTTATCATCTTTGTACAGGAGGACTACTGATTTTTTTGAGTTTATCTTTTATCCTGCTACATTGCTGAAAGTATTTATGAGTTGTCAAAGTTCCTTAGTAGAATTTTTTGGATCACTTATGTAAACTATCATATCATCAGCAAATGTTGAGAGTTTGACTTCTTTTTTTAAAATTTGTATCCCCTTGATCTCCCTTTGGTGTCTTATTAGTTTAGCTAGGACCTAAAGAACTATATTGAATAGATACGGAGAGAGTGGACAACCTTGTCTTGTTCCTGATATCAGTGGAATCTCTGGGAGTTTCTCTCCACTTAGTTTGATGTTGGCTGTTGGCTTGCTATATACTGCCTTAATTATGTTTAGGTATTTCCTTGTATCCCTGCTCTCTCCAAGACCTTTATCATGAAGAGATATTGCATTTTGTCAAAAGCTTTTTTGGCATCTAATGTGATGATCGTATGGTTTTTATTTCTTAGCTTGTTTATTTGGTGGATTATGTTGACAGATTTTCGTATGTTGAACCATCCCTGCATCTCTGGGATGAAGCCAACTTGATCATGGTGGATGATGGTTCTGATGTGTTCTTAGATTCAATTTGCCAGCATTTTATTTAGTATTTTTGCATCAATGTTCATGAGTGAATTTGATCTATAATTCTCTTTCATAGTGATCTCTTTTTGTGGTTTGGGTATCAAGTAATTGTAGCCTCATAAAAAGAGTTTGGCAATGTTCCCTCTGTTTCTATTGTGTGGAATAATTTGAGGAGTATTGGTATTAGTTAGTCTTTGAAAATCTTGTAGAATTCTGAGCTGAAACCATCTGGTCCTGGGCTTTTTTGGTTGGAAGATTTTGATGACTGTTTCTATTTCTTCAGCAGTTATATATCTGTTTAATTTGCATATCTGGTCTTGATTTAATTTTGGTAAGTGATATTTATCCAGAAAATTGTCCATTTTCTTTAAGTATTCCAATTTTGTGGAGTACAGGTTTTCGAACTATGACCTGATGATTCTCTGTATTTCTCCATGTCTGTTGTTATGTCCCCCTTTTCATTTCTGATTTTGTTAATTGGATATTCTCTCTGCCTTTTGGTTAGTTTGGATAAAGGTTTGTCTATTTTGTTGATTTTCTTGAAGAACCAGCTCTTTGTCTCATTGATTCTTTGTATTGTTTTCTTTGTTTCTATTTTGTTGATTTCAGCTCTCACTTTGATTATTTCCTGCTGTCTAGTTCTCTTAGGTGAGTTTGCTTCTTTTTGTTTTAAAGTTTTCAAATGTTCTGTTAATTCGCTAGTGTGGGATTTTTCCAGCTTCTTTATATAGGGGTTTAGTGCTATGAACTTTTTTCTTAACACTGCTTTCTTGTTTCCCACAAATTTGGGTATGTTGTGTGGTCATTTTCATTGAATTTTAGGAAGTCTTTAATTTCTCCATTTATTTCTTCCTTGACCCATTAATGATTCAGGTGAGCATTGTTTACTTTCCATGTGCTTGTGGGTTTTCTGGAATTAGTATTGCTGTTGACTTCTAGTTTTATACCATGGTGATCTGATAAGGTACGTTGGGTTGTTCCAAATTTTTTGTATTTGTTGAGGTTTGTTTTGTTACTGAGTATGTGGTCAATTTTTGAGGAGGTTCCATGAGGTGCCAAGAAGAAGGTATATTCTTTTTCTGTTTGGATGGAATATTCTCTAGATGCCTGTTAAGTCCATTTGAGTCATAACATCTGTTAGTTCTCTTATTTCTCTGTTCATTTTTTTTATCTGATTGACATGTCCAGTGGGGAGAGGTGAAGTTGAAGTCTCCCACTTTTAGTGTGTGGGGTTTAATGTATGATTTAAGCTTTAGAAGTGTTTCTTTCATATATGAGGGTGCCCTTGCATTTGGGGCATAGATGTTCAGTATTGAGATTTTCTCTTGATGGATTTTTCCTGTGACTCATATGAAATGACCTTCTTTGTCTCTTTTGACTGATTTTAATTTGAAGTCTATTTTGTCAGATATTAGGACAGCTATACCTGCTTGTTTCATTTTAGGACAGCTATATCCGCTTGTTTCTTAGGGCCA
Organism: Microtus ochrogaster; assembly: GCF_000317375.1. Classification (NCBI taxonomy): domain Eukaryota; kingdom Metazoa; phylum Chordata; class Mammalia; order Rodentia; family Cricetidae; genus Microtus; species Microtus ochrogaster. Next base: position 7,768,413 of record NC_022016.1, read on the forward strand.
TTTGATTGGTATATTTTTTCCCAACCCTTTACTCTGAGATGATGTCTGACATTGAGGTTGAATTATTTTTCTTGTTTGCAGAAGAAGGATGGATTCTGTTTTTGTATCTAATCTTTTAGCCTGTGCCTTTTTATAGGTGAGTTGAGTCCATTTACATTAAGGGATATTTACCACTAGTGATTGCTATCTCCTGTTAATTTAGTTTGCATCATTGGTGATGTTAATTTGTGTGTTTTTTTCCTCTTTGGGATTTGCTGTTATGAGATCATCAATTGTCTGTGTTTTTGTTGGTATAGCTATCTTCCTTGGGTTGGAGTTTTCCTTCTAGTATTTTGTGTAGGGCTGGGTTTGTGACTAGGTATTGGTGAAATCTAGATTTGTCATGAAATATCTTGTTTTGTCTTTTTATGGTGATTGACAGTTTTGCTGGGTATGGTAGTCTGGGCTGGCATATGTGGTCTCTTAATGTCTGCATAATACTTGACCACGGCCTTCTGGCTCTCATTGTCTCCAATGAGAAGTCAGGTGTAATTCTGATAGGTCTACCTTTATATGTTATTTGGCCTTTTTCTTTTGCAGCTCTTAATATTCTTTCTTTATTCTGTATCTTTAGTGTTTTGATTATTATGTGGTGAAAGGACTTTTTTTTTTT